>NC_056731.1:173564783-173586034 GCF_019279795.1 Protopterus annectens | reverse complement strand
ATTTTTAGTTTCACAACTAACTTTCAACTCACTTAAGATTTTTGAGTGCAGAAAATGCAGGGTTGAAAGAAATCCCCAGTTATGTGCTGTCAGAACTGGAAGACTTGTGTTTTAAACTTCTTATGGTATGTAACAAACTCGTACAGATCCCAAAAGACACACCAATGCTTCATTACCATTGTGAGTTGCCCCAAAACACAGACAATTACTACAGACATAGCATTACCTTCAAATAGGAATGCAAAGTAATAGCTGAATTTCAAGGGCCTCTTTCACTACTCAAAGCTCTAGCCAAAGCACTGGAAAAGTAGCTGCGCCACCCTCAAGTCAGCTAAAGGCTCATGGTTGAAGCTGATAGCTTATTCAGTGATCAGTAAATCTGATTTAGAAAAGGGCACAGTGCCAGTACAGAACTATCCCTCCTCACCAGCACTATCATAAAGGTTAAAGAAAATAATAGACTGAGTCAATGACTTAGTAAAAATATCAGTGTCAAGTTGTACTACAATAGCCCACAAGTCACTTGAACTTTGTACGATTATGAACTACTCCAGTTCCCACTATTACTTTCTTCGTAATTGTCTAATTTTCTGATCACAAGCTAACAAATTATAAACAGAAGAAATGGTTATTTGAATCTCTAGCAAAGCATCTGCTCATATCACAACATTAAACAGAAAATATGGATCTAATATGCTTTAATCCTCAGCAAAAAGGATCAGATATTTAAAACAAGACAAAATCCACGAGGTTAAGAAGACTGAACATAATTAAATGCGGCTGATTTCAGGACCACACAGATGCATTATCAAAACAGTGCAGGCCTGCCCCAGAGTAGAGGGATGAACCCTGGATTACAGCCCTGGTGACCTATGCTTTATTAGTACCATGAACATATGAGGGGCTGAGTGAGGAAGGATGAGCTTAAGAGCCAATTGAGCTTCCCAGGTAGGAATAAATGGGCCATGTGAATTTTGCCTAGCCCAGTTACAGCTAGCTTCCCCCTCAGAAAAACAAATGGGTTGATTAAAAAAATGGTGCAGGTGAAGGTGTACCTTGCGATGGTCTGGCTTGCCTCTCTCATTGCCTTTTTCAATCCCCAATCACAATTACAAAACTGCAAGTAAAACATTTGTGCCCCCCCACCTCACCCATTAGTCTTGTAAAAATTCACCAATATCCCTGAATACACTGTCAGCGCTACTACAACACCTGCTGCATTCTCTACCTGAAAGACAGTGGCCAACAACTTAATGAAAGCAAAAGAAGCTGTAGTGGGAAACAGTATACTAATCCCAACATTCCACTATTTCATGCAGTAGCACAATCTTCAGTTTTCATTCATGTACAACTCTTAACAGCGCAAAACAAAACTTGCTGATTTATAAACAGGTGCACCTAAGACCCCCCCTATCACTGCATCACCTTAGCTGATTGGAACTGGCTCTTTGAGCAAAACTCTTGACTGGCAATTTAATCTTTAAGTTACAAAATACAGATCACAGTAGACTTGTGCATACATCACTAATAATTTAAAATCTCCATTGGAAACTTAAAAGTCCAGCACAGCACTTCACATAATGCGGCACAATGCTTCACTCACTAATGTGCACATCTCCAGCATCTTCCTCTCTCAGTCCCAATATCTGGAAGTCAGTTCCAGATTCACTCATAGCACGACCCACATTAACATCTTTCTTCAAAAATTCAAAGTACTGTTTGACGTGGATACCTCGCATGAATACAACAGTGCAACTGCACAAGTCTCTGCTTGTTGACTGATAGCCAATATGCTGTACTATACTGTCAAGCTATACAGAATACATTTGAATTACTGCTGTTTTCTATTCTTATTAAAACTAGGTTGTGAATGATAAAGGGCAACTGTAATCTTGCTCAACCACTTGCAAGTATTTTACACCAGTCTTAAAAATGTATGGGTAAAGGTGTTGGGGGGGGGGGGGGGGGGACTGTGATCCACACAATTCCAGATACCAGATAATGTACTTCATATCACCTAAGCCATACTACTCCCCTCCTCACGGTCTTGTGCACACATTCACCAATATTTCTGCATACTCTTATCTGCAAAATGGAAAATGCCCATGACAGGAATGTTAGACTTGCCATCTGGACATCACAGTGGACTCAGTGATGGCAGAAAGTCAGAACTACAAAAGCTTGACCAAGGTATCATCTTTGCAAGGGATGCTATTCCCCAGTGTGTTCCTCATTTGCCCGTCCATCTATTCAATGCTTTTCAGCCACATTTGGACTTTACAGAGACCCCATGAGCAGTCACCATTACCTACGGAAGAAGGGAATGAAAGTGGATCGCTAGGCATTTCTTCAGTAACACACACATTCTCCTATAGACAATTCAGAGTCAATAATCTACCTATCACACGCCTTTGGGATGCATGAAAAAAACACAGTAAGCAGGGAAAACCCAAAGGAACATGCAGACTCCACAAAGAAGGCATCAAAGCCAAGAACTGAACCAGAGAACCTCTTACTAAGAGGTTAACAATGCTAGAAAGTGTACTACTGTGCTGCCCCATTATCTCAGTCAATAAAATCTTTGAATACTCCCAGGTCCTCTTTTTTTTTTTTTTTTTTTTTAAACTAGAAACATTCTTTATTAAATTATCCTGTATGACATAAGCCACTGTGCATTTAAAGGATAATAAACCATAATGACAATCTCAGTTTCAAACATTACACAGTCCAAACCATGCGACACAACTGTAGCTGCAGACATTATACATCACTTTTAACATATCCAGTCATTGTTAATCAACCATTACACGGCTCATTCAAATCCGGTTCTTCTTTTAAACCTCGGTCATCCTCTGCATGTACTGGGCCTGCAGTTCCCATTTTTTCCTATGTAATTTATTCCTACCTTTTTCTAAAGAGCCCAGTTCCAGTTGTTTTAACACTACCATCTTCACTCTAGTAAAATTGGTTTAGATGGATTTCCATTTTCTAGGAATTGTTTTTTTTTTTTTTTGGCAACAATTATAATTAGACTCAGCAATGCCTTACTATGTCTAGGCAATACAGAGTTTGTATCACAGCTCAAAAGAAAATAATTTCCCTAGTTACTCCAACTTACTCATCCAGCATCTCCGACAGAGCAGTCTGCAGGGAATCTTTAAAGTCTACCAACTCATTACATTCCCAGAATATATATTCCAAGTTACCACTTTCTGCCCCATCACACCTCCAACATTTGCTGTCTATCTGAGGAAAAATTGTTTTGAAGTCTGCTTGGGGTATAAAAATACCTATGTAAACACTTCCAGGCAGAGATATGAAATCTTCTAGATTTTGTTGCACATTTAGGAGACATAAATATATCCCCCATTGTTTCTTTGTGACTTGGTTATCTAATCGCTTCACAGTCCTTCCTAACCTCCTCAGATTCATTCTTATAGTTATCATGCAATTATATGCTATAATATATGCGCTAATTATTCCTTTCTTAATGGCAATGTCTGTTCTTGATTCTACTAAAAACTCTACCAGTGCTTTTTTCATTTAGGAACTCCCTATTTCTTTCCCTTTGCCTATACTCAAATTATCAATCCTATTCTATTACCTTTCCCTCTCTAGTTATTTGATCCCAGTACCTTGGTTCCTTTACCAGTTTTCTCCAATACATTCCCACCCCCCTCTTGCCTATTGTCTGTATCCCTAATTGCAGTCATCCCTATTGGCAGAATCTCCTGTCTCCATTCCTGTGTTGGCTTAGTTCTTAGAAAACCTTCTGCTGCTTTTTGAATACAATATTCTATAGGATTATTCTTGTTCTCCTTAAAGGTCTGCATCCAAAATCCCAGTCTCCTCCCCATTACTTGAGCTTCCCCCTTTCATAGTCATCTCTCTGCACTTTGAATTATAGTTTTCTACTTGTGCTTTGTATAGGAGCCTCAAGTGTGTTGCTATGAAATACCCCTTCAACTTGGTTAATCCCAGTCTGTCCTGTTCCATTGTAAGAATAAGCTTATCCCACTTGACTCTTGCTGTATTACCCTGCCAGATAAAATCCTTCAGCTCTTTATTAATTGCTATCCACAACTTCTCCACTGGTTGATAAAAATATGCCTGACCAGGGTACAAGGCTAAAGGACCTAAAAACATTTTAACTGCTTGTATCTTACTATCAATATCCATGTAACAAAGCTTCCATTTTCTCAGTTTTTGTATTATCTTTTGTTTAGGCTCTTCCCACATACCCTTACCTGCTACACCTGTATCATTTTTAATCCACACTCCTAAATACTTCATTTTATCATGTCTCCATAAATATGGACATTGCTGAAGCAGTTTGTATGCGAGTACATAATTTACAGCTATTGCTTTTGTTTTTGCTTCATTAATTTTGTATTCCGAAAATGTTTGAAACTGCCTCAGTATGTTCCACAACACTGTAAGGTCTCCTCCTGGTTTTGTCATGTATAAAATAATTGAAAAACAACCACCACTACTCCCAAAGTACATTTGTTGCAAAAAAGCAGGAATCAAATGACAAAAAAACAATGCAGGCAAGGCTCCAGGTTCAGGAACAGTCTTTTAATAAAACACACAAGCGCCTTCACCAAATGCTTCTTCAGGTGTGACATAAAAACAAAGTACCTAAGACGCCATATTTGACTACTGACCTAACATCACATGACACTTCATGTGGTTTCGTTATTCACCACAATTCCCAATGACTTGAGTATAGATTTTGCTATTAAGTTTATGGGACCCGATTTGGGTAGTAGTAGCAATAAAATAACATGTGAGGGAACTACTATGCCTGGTTTTGGAGAATAATGTGTTTATGTTTAGAGAATCCATCCATTGGCAAGTTAATGGTGCAGCGATGGGCACCTCGTGTGTGAACAGCTACGCAAATGGAGTGATGGCCACTTGGGAGAGTGAGTACCTAGCAGGAGGTCTTTTTAGTAAGCAAGTTTTATTTTTTAGAAGGTTTGCAGACTACCTTTTTATATTTTGGGATGGTACACCCGAGACCTTGATGACTCCTTGAATAGGTCTACTCATTTTTTGACATTCATTGTGAAATGGTCTCATATGAATGTTGACTTCCTAGATTTGACCATTTGTAGGGATGACAGGAACTTGCTTAGGTCTACATTTCATAGAAAAGAATGTAGAGTAAATCCTCTACTCAGCATAGAAAATATGCATGCACAGTATATTTTTAGGAATGTGGTCCAAAATCAGCTATATAGAGCTATCTAGACTCAATGTGAGTGAACAAGACTTTCAACAACAGCTTGATACTACTAGTACCGAGTTGGTGCATAGAGGGTTTGACAGGGAAGACTATAGAGAAGGTGGTAAATATGTGAGGTACAAGAGCTAAACCTTATTTTGCTGAATGGATACAGGATAATAGTAGTCATGAGTTGAGAAGGAGATATAATAACAACTTAAGAGTGTAATTTTGCTATTCAAGGAATATTAGTTAGTATAGTAATATTATTAAGAAGAACTGGGACATTCTAATGACTAGTGAGCAAGTTAGTAAAGTTTTGAATTCAACACCTCCAGTTTATTTTTAGAAATAAAAAGTCTTTGAAGAGATGCCTTTGTGGTCCAAGGGATACTAACATACCAGTCACACAAGGAACAACTACTCCCTGTAGGAAGTGTTCTTTTTGCCCTTATATTAGTGACCGTTCCATCTTCTTGCACCCAGATACAGGAGAAAAATGTAATTTTAAGATTAAGGCTACTTGTACTAGTATACATGTGATATATCTAGCTGTATGCAGGGTATGTAGTAAATTCTATGTCGGGAAGACTGACAATGTTAAAAGATACGATTAGGGAACATGTACATCATACAGGCAAGAAAAGCATGTTTAATGCATTAGCAAAACATGTTGCCAATACTGATAATACACACAGTTTTGGTTTTTCAGTCATAGGAATGAATTATGGTAATAAGCGAGGTGGGGATATGAAATTAAGAACTGAAGAAATGGAAGCTCAATGGATTATTAGGTTGAGAGGGAATGCAGGGCATGGTTTGAATGATTGTATACCATTAAGACCTGTTTTTAAGGCCAGACCACTACGAAGGAAATGAGTGGTTGGTTTTCTATCCTATGCTACCTTTGTGATCAAATACATTAGCATGACGTGTTTGCATATTGTTCTATATATATTATTAATATACATACATATATATATATGTACTTTTTTATTAGTATTTTTTTTATTTTTGTGATTAAATGTGTGAATTTGTCCTTAAAACTATATATATATATATATATATATATATATATATATATATATATATATATATATTCCCACCTAGCTTCCAAACGTCTACAGGAATACCATCTGATCCTGGGGACCTTTCTGTAGATTGGTTATACATCAATATTTTTATCTCATTTCCTCCTATCCTGTTAGTAATTGAGCCTCCTCTCCCTCTAGAATTAGCATATTTAATTTTTCCATAAACAGTACCTTTTCTTTATTTCCATATTTCTCTGCTTTATACAGACTCTCCAATTTCCTAAATATGTCTAATACTTCTACAGGACCCCAGCATTCTTCCTTGTAATAGGCTCCCTAAGCTTAGTGACATCACTTTCTGTTGCCTGCATTGTTGTGCTAAACGTTTTTGTGCTCTAGAATTATCAAAAAAGGGTTGCTGAACAGCAGTCTGTCTAAGCTAAAGCATATCATCAAGGTAGTCCCTTATTTTCTGTTTAGCATTCTGTAGTTGTTCCTCTTCTTATTCTGTGAGATTCCCCCTATTTTGCAATATTTTAATACTTGTCAGTCCCTCTAAAGAATTATTGTTACTTCTTAACCATCTCCCTTTCTTTTATTTCCATCCTAGTTTTAAATTCCATTTTAAATTTATCCCACTCCCTAGCTATATTTTCAGAAGCTGTTTCTATCTTCTCTAACAGCTCCTGAATAATTTCCACTATCCATTCCTTAAATTAATCTCTTTTCAACAGACAGGTGGGAAAAGTACAAGTGTCTCATTTTATTTCATTATCCATGTTTTTATTTTAGTTATTATTGGCACATGATCTGAAATAGTTATTGGGTGAGTATCATTACCTTCAATTAAATGTTTTGTACCTTGGATAATTTGTAATATGTAATTCATTTCGAAATCCTAGTACTGAATTCACATCTTCCATGGCAAATATTTTCCTAAATTTCTTTAAAAATCTACCCTCCTTTGTTATATTTCCTTTTCTGGGCCCCCAGACACATCTTCACTGCTGCAAATCAAATTCCAGTCCCCACAAACAAGTAATATTCCTTGCTGAAAGCTGATTATTATAGCAGTTTTTGGTGGAATATAAAGAAAGTTCTGGGAGAAATAGAGCTAAATACATGCAAGTGTAATCCTCCTCCTGTCAGTAGCCCCTTAGTACTACAAATCTACCATTATCTTTTTTTTTCCCCTTCTATTACTATTGGAGCTTCGCTTGCAATTAGTACAAGTAACTCTTCTCTTCCTTTGCTCCAGGTATTCTGCTGAATAACCATCCTGAAAACCTTTTATTAAATTCACAAGTTCAGTTCTTTCCAAGTGAGTCACCTGTAGCATAGCTATTTGCACTCTACATTTAATGCAGTTCACTACTCTTTCTTTTATGGATTCATCTGTGAGACCACTAACGCTTAAAGACATAGGTTCATAGGTTCATACTAGGCTATCTGCCCGAGGGCATTTATAAGCCTAGCCCATTGTTTTGTGGCTTACGCCACCCCTTTAGTATGGGGAACTATACCCATTATTTTGCTGTGCCTCTGGGTCGAAAGCAGTCCGGGTATATCTGATCCTGGTATACCCCGCGATCTCCCATCCATTGGTCAAGATTTCCGGGTGCTCTGCCTCACATGTACCGGGATTTGTAAAAATCGACGGTTCCACAGCATAGAGTCTTTGGTGATGAATCTATCTCCCTATTAATAGCCGTGTCGGCCGTGTCGAGGGTTTTAAGTTGTGGCTCTGATGGGCTCTGATGGATCTATAGATTTTTGAGGTGAAGCATATCTAATAAATCTGGCTTGACATGGCCTTGTATGTTAGGCAAAGGTCACCTCTGAGTGGTTTGCAAGCCACTGAATAGAGTTGAGTTCTTTCAGTCGGGCAGCATAGGACAGATTTTTGAGACCCTTTATCCTTTAGTGTGAGGAACTTCCAGCTGCTGCTGCTGTGCGTCGTGATACATTATAGAAAGAATCACATTCTTGAGGGATTATATTCCCACCTTTTATGTATAACAGCTTTTTTGTTACGAGTCTAGTTAAAGCTTTTGTGTTACATGCAAGCACTGTTTGGCTGGTTAATCTTTTATACAACTGTTTCTTATCTCCACTTGAGCCTATGTCACTTCTTGCAGAACTTTTTGTTTTATTGAAAACCCTCAAATAAAAATACACACTACACCCTAAAACCTAACTTAACACACAAAACTATTTATATCTTCAAATACTGAAGTTCTACCCCCTTAATAGGATCACAACTTCCAAACAGAAACACACACACACACACACACACACACACACACACACACACACACACACACACATACACACACATACACACACACACACACACACACACACACACACACACACACACACACACACACACACACACACACACACAAAGAAAGCTTATCCATGCTGTCTGGTTTTGCCTCATTTTTAAAGACTTCCCAGATCCTTTCATTCTGTAATGGCTGGAGTACAAACATTAGTACAGTGACTTAGCCTTCACTTACTGTACAGCCAAACGTAGGAAAATATCTTCCCTCTTCAGATGAAACTTTCCTGAGTAACACAATTCTCTCACTGTCTTGTGACTGTGGTATTAGAAACTGGACTTCTAACAACTTATTTGAGATTAGATCTTACAGACTCTATAACCTGCTCCACTTCCACTTATTAGATTAAGTTATAAAACACCTTTTCTTCTGACACCTTCCGTACTTTCCTGTACTTATCTCATCTTCCCCACACTCTCCACTTAATTCTCCATCCTCTTCATACTTTTCATTCCTTTTCCATCTACCCAAACCTTAACCAGTCAACTCTACATTCCTTTTTCTCCAGTTCAAAATTCCACCACTAACATCTCCATTTATCCAATGAATACTTCTCCTTCCCCTACTCCTCCCCAAGCATTATTACTCACGACTCTTCATTTCAGTACCGTCACCTAACTTTCATGCCACAGTCTACTTCTACCTTGTCAAGTTTACTATACTTTTTTACAATATGTTGACTAATTACTCAGCTGCTGGCCCTGAACCTTTATCCAGACTTAACTGTGCTATCGCATGTGTTAACTTATTACTTGTTTTATTCTATGTACTACCTATGTCATATGTGCAGTATTGGTAATGGCATGTCATATTTTACTCCGTTTTTCTCCACAAGCCTTCAGGTATAACATACTCTTGCAAGGCTGGAATTACTCAGTTAAAAATGCAAAAGCATAGGTTCACAGATTAGTACTCGGCTAACTTTAAGCCTAGCCAATTACCCTATGTGAGAATCAAACCCTGCACCTTGTATCTGTAAGGTGAATACCTTAACCATTACGCCAACCACCTTATTTCCATAACAACTTTTATTTTATTAAAACAAACATTCGGCAACAGAATTTTTGAAACAGTTCTACTACTAGTTTTATACTTTGCAAATGCATATTACTTAAAGACTTTTCTATTTTCATTACAGCATGCTACTGGATTCTGTATTTGCTCAGCTGTACTTAAAGTTCCTAGCCAATACACCTTTCTACTTATTTTTCTATCATTTGCCCTTGCCAGCACCCGCTGGCACCAGAGCTGCTAATCAAACTGATCACTTGAGTCAGGGCTTTATCCCTCTACACCATCAGATTAGTTTGTCTCTATATAGAATTTACATTAAAAAAATCTTGCATCAGTTTGTGTGTAAGCAAGTTTTATTTTTTAGAAGGTTTGCAGACTACCTTTTTATATTATGGGATGGTACGCCTGAGACCTTGATGGAATTTGTTGACTCCTTGAAATAGGTCTACTCATTTTTTGACATTCATTGTGAAATGGTCTCATACGAATGTTGACTTCCTAGATGTGACCATTTGTAGGGATGACAGGAACTTGCTTAGGACTAGATTTCATAGAAAAGAATGTAGAACAAATCCTCTGCTCAGCATAGAAAGTATGCATGCACATGCATGCACAGTATATTTTTAGGAATGTGGTCCAAAATCACCGGGCCATCTACTTAAAGATGTGACACATTAGCTGATTCACTGGTATACAAGGAAAAATTCTTCTCTCACTCTCTTTACCAAAGTTAAAAAAAAAAAAAAAAAAAAACAGATTTAGGCCACTCAAATGCTGAGACACACATGATAGTACTAAGCAATCGCCCTTTCAACTCCTAGAGTTTGGTATGGGTAGATGTTGGACTGGCAAACCAACTGAAACAGTACTGAACTTAGTGTTTAAAAAAAAACAAACAGTGATGAAAAGAATACAACTTTGGAACAGGCAAATAAACACAGAGGTGCACCATTGTGTTAACAACAGAACAGAGTCAGTCAATCAAAACTAGGAATTAAGGGCACACAAACAAAAAGGCATTGCATCAGAAAAGCTCTAAAAGCAGCTATGAAGGTGGTGAGGAAGGACAATGGGCATACATAAAAACTACTATAACAGAAGAGGGTCTATACATCACTGAATGCTTAAAAAAAGCGAATGATGAATAATAGGCCCCATGTAAGCAGCGAAAGGTTACAATCTCAAAAGCTCAGAACAGCGAACCCCACCCAAAAAAAAAAAAAAAAAAAAGCAATAAAATACATAAAGCGGGAGGCTTTGCCCCCTACTTAAATATACCAACTCCCGAGATCGCACTACAGTGCCGGAAGCGGCCAAGCAAATTCTTTCCCTGGGAAAGAATTTGCTTAAAAGCCGCTTCACTATTTTGCCTTTCCGTTGTTTTAAGTTCGACCAAGACGCATTCGATATAATGTGTCTTCGGTCATCTAATAGGAACCCAACAGCCTTTTTGTGACACAGTTATACAAATGAGGTGATCTCAAAAGTCAAGGGAAAATACAGTACATTTAGGAAATAGAAGGAAAACACTGAAGGATGAGGATAGCGATAAAAAATAAAGTAAAAAAAAGGTTTGAAAGACAGAAAATCAAAGTCCCAAAGTGCAGAAAAGATGTCACATTCAAAACAGGAAAATAGATGAACACAAATAAGAGAACAAAGGCAGACAGCAGAGACCATGAAGCTCGAGTGTGTACGAGGCAGTGAGCAGAAAAAGGATTATGAAAACATCAGAACTACTACTAAATTAAAGTTTCTGGCTGGATGACTGCATCACTGACACCTATTTGGCAGAAAATGGTCAACCAAACAGATAATTTCAATCATAAGAATGAACTTACTCCCATGTACAGACGATGCTGGGTTTACGCTAGTAACACAGAGGAGACCTGCTCAACAGGGAGTATGTCCTCCTCTAGGGTGTTGGAATTTTCCTCTTACAGAGGGAAAAATGTTTAGTGAACTACCCACCTGATCTCCTGACTTCAGGTAAACAGGAACTGCCGACTCAGCTGATAAACCAGTGCACTATGGGTCTAAATTATTACTTCTGCACCATAATCAAAAAGAAGACCGGAAATATTTAATACCCAGTTAGGGAAGTACCATGGACAAGGGTGGGTGATCCCACTTTAAGGGGAGAACCCGCATGCAGAAATTGACCAACTCTGATCCCTTGAAAATGAAGGGGTACTAGTAAGTGGAGTCTGCTCAGAAGAAGGGATTGTTATCACATCACAGAAGGGGAGGGGGTTGGTACTTTTCAATGCTTATTCAAGTGACCATGTATATGGTCTGGAAGGAAATGCCTATAATGTTTCTGATGATACAAAGAGGAGATACAGGGCTAAAACAAAAGAAGGGGCAGTGGGGCAAAGACATGAAAACTGACTTAGTAAGGTTATAGGAATGGTCCACAACATAAATTCAATGCAAATGCAAAAAATGCACATAGGAAGCAAATGGACAGAAAGCAGTAGCAACAAAGATGAGCTATGGCAACCTCCGATAATCAAAAAGTAAGCAGCAATATAAAAATATAGCAAGCAGAAGCAGAGCAATAGTGTGATGCCTAAGGAACAGAGTCACAGGAATACTAGGATGGAACTGTCTTAACAGGAGAAAAACAGATGTTGTCAGTCATCTTTTTAGGATAATCAGTAAGTACCTAATGTTAAGAGTGATGTATGCAGTTTTGTGAACCCCACATTCCCAGACAGGACAGAACGTTCAGAAGAGCAGTAAATGCTGCCAGTCTTCACAAGAAGGCATGCAAGATATTACTACAGCTAAAAACAAATGTAAAGTCTTGAAAAGAGAAAGAGAGAGAAAAGAGAGAAAGAAAGACAGTGAGCTATAACAGAAAATTAAGTACTTCAAGGCCAGGTAGGGGACTTCAAATGAGGGGAAGGAGTAGCATACAACAGCTGAACATTCTGAGCAAATCAGAATGATGTGTAGTTAAAGTGGGGGACAGGGCTAATCTTATGGTTGTGCTTTAATGCTTAAAACTTCTTTGCACAATTATGTTAAACACATCAGAAATGCGACCACTTCATTTAACTGAATTTTCAATCCTAAGGTTCCATCCACAACCACCCACCCCCCATTTCTGCACATGGGGTCAGGGTGTCACTCATCTAGAGCCAATGTTCACATCATGGGTGGCTACCCCTGCCACAGCTGTCCTAACATATCCTACACACACACGCCAAATTTAGAGTATCCAATCCACCTACGTCTTTGGATTGTGAGACAAAACCAGAGTTCCCAGAGAAAACTGCATAGACACAGCCCAATCACTTTAGCATCTGAAACTCTGTTAGAGTAATTCTTTCCATGCTGCAAGATCTGCAACTCATATACTGAAGCAGAAAGATATACTTGAAGGGTAGAGAAGGGAGTTATGATGCAGACGCAAACAGGCAAATTTGACTGAACTGTGGAAATTGCCAGGTGACACATGGCAAAACTTGGGGCTTACACAAGTAGTCTTGCTATACCACATTTTTTCCAAACCAGCATGTTTTAGAGAGAGACGGAGATTGCTACCACAGCAAAGTAGTTAGTTTAAAATATGAAAAGGCTAGTCAAAACTTTAAACACAACGGTTACATTCTTTTTGCAGTAAGTACTGCAATATTACAATTAATATACAGGACATATTTCACTGACCATAGAAGAAGGGATGAAATACATCCCAGAAGCTCAACCGAACCATATCTATATGGAGAGTGCATAGAACAGAAGACTATACCATATTTGTGAGGCTCCATGGTAACAGTGTTGGAGCAGTGACTGATCCATGGTCCTGTAGGCAGCAATTGACAACCACAGCACTGGAGAAGCTGGGCAGGGAGAGGGAGCCTGCTTGCATCTCCTGGGTGGGGAAGGGAGGTATCAGTGATCATTCAGAGGCACACTGAGCAGTGTAATTTCACTTGTGGAGAATAAGGAACCACCACTCATACTCCAAGGGGAACGAATGGGTTGTTAGGCAGGAAAGTACAGTTGTGTGCACTTACCATAAATGTAGATGTTAGAGTGTATTCACTGTTGCAGTCATTACATCTGGGTAATCTGCTGGCAGGTTGCCCTCAATCGGCTTGATTAACAAAGTCTTGGGTCCTGCGTCAGTTGCTTTCCCTTCTTCCAGACGTCAGGTCGTCAGGGGTATAAAACATGCAGCCAATGTCATTACCTCAGTTTTTCTTGCCCCAGATATCAGGTGCCACCCGAATGGGGAGCAAAATAAAATTTAACACACAAAAATATACCTCCAACCAAACGCAAAAACACCAAAAAGGCTTTTAAGCATAGTAACAGAAAGTAGAGGTATAGTCAGAGAAAAACGGGGCTGGAGGGAGGGTAACCAGGACTGCAACAGTGAATACACTCCAACATCTACATTTATGGTAAGTGTACACAACTGTACTATGTTCTTCGTGTTTCACTGTTGCAGTCATTACATTTGGGTAGATTCCCAAAGCTATGGTTGGGAGGATGGATTTATACAGCATTAGAACTAGCTATAAGGCCCTGCAAGACAGCAGTGGCAAAGCCAGCTCTGGATTTAGAGAAAATTGGTAAATGATGATGCTTGGTGAAAGTTTGAACTGAAATGCAGGTAGCTGCTTCTAGCTTATCCCTGGTAGGAACACCTGGTGGAATTAGATCTGATCCCCTGGGGGATAGGTTTTCCATGGTGCTTATAGCAGAAATGAATGCAATGGCTTATCCATTTAGAAATGGTTTGTTTTTAAATAGCCTTTCCCTCTGCCCCTGCAGCAAATGCTACCAGCAGTTGTTCAGATTTTCTTCGAGTTTTAGTCCTGTCCAAGTAGAATCTAAGTTGTCTGTGCACATCCAATGAATGCAGAATCCGTTCCACTTTGTTCTGTGGATTGGGAAAGAAAGTTGGCAAATGAATGGACTGATTAAGAGCCACACTGGATACCACCTTGGGCATGAAGGATGGATTAGTCCAGAGTGACACCCTGAGCGCATGAAAGACGATGAAAGGCTCCACTTCCATAAGGGCCTGTAACTCGGACATCCTTCTAGCTGAAGTGATTGCTAGAAGGAAGGCTGTTTTCCAAGAAAGAAATTTTAAGTCTGCAGTAGCAGCTGGCTCGAAAGGAGGTAGAGTGAGTTTCTCCAATACAAAAGTTAAGGTCCCAGGCAGGGGTTGGAGCTCTCCTGGGTGGTCTCAAGTTTTTGGCCCCTCTGAGGTACTGCTTGAGCAGAGGATGAGAGAAGAGGGGAGGTTCTGCGTTATAATGAGTTGAAACGGCTGAGGCATGGATTTTAATGGAGGAAAAGGACAAGCCCTTGTGAAGCATCTCAGTTAAGTATTGTAAAATCTGAGGTAAATTGGGCGCTGCTGTGCTCATTCCTTGAGAGTGATTCCAAGCACAGAATCTTTTTCCATTTGTAAGCATAAAAGATTTTCTAGTACTAGGTCTTCTCACCTCCAAGATGACATCCATCACAGGTTTGCTGAGGGATGCCAATGGTGAATTTAAGTGATTAGCCAAGCTGCAAGGTTCAATGTTGGGAGATGAGGGTGCAGAATCTGGTACTCCTGCTGAGACAGTAAGGAAGGTGTCTGAGGCAGGTGCCATGGAGATATTTGTGAGACACTGCGCAGGAGCGGGTACCAGTGCTGGCGTGGCCAGTCTGGAGCAATCAAAATCATTCTCGGTTTGTCCTGTTTGACTTTTAACAGAACTTTGCAGAGTAGAGGCAGAGGGGGAAAAGCATAGACTGATAGGTTTTTCCAGCTGAAGGACAGAGCATCCACTTTCCAGGCTTTTTTATGGGGAGTCCTTGTGCAAAATTTGTCCAACTTGTAGTTCCGGAGGTAGGCAAATAGATCTATGTCTGGGCTCCCCCATTTGCTTGTCAACATGCTGAAAATCCGTGGTTCCAGTCTCCACTTGTGTGGGTCCATGAGATTTCTGCTTAGTCCGTCTGCCAGTGTATTTAATTTTCCTGGCAGGAATTGAGCTTGTAGGTGCACTTAGTAGCTCAAGGCCGTGTTCCACAATGCCATAGCTAGTCTGCAGAGGGGGCAGGAAAGTGTACCCCCCCTTGTTTATGTACCACATAACCATAGTGTTGTCCATCTTTACCATTAGTTGTCCTGGAAGAATGTAGCCCTTGAAGGCTGTCAGAGCATTCTGTACAGCTAACATTTCTTTTTGATTAATATGTAGGTGCATTTGATTTGGGTTCCATTTGCCCTGAATGCACTTCCCTGCCAGGTAAGCCCCCCATGCATAGTCTGATGCATCTGTAGTTAGGGTTTGGGCGGCAGGGGGTAGCGTGAATGGAAGTCCCTTGTTTTGGTGGCAGGCCTCTGCCCACCATAGGAACTCCAGGCATAGGCAAGGTATGATGGGAATCATTGTTTCCAGGCTGTGACAATGTTGACTCCATAGACTTAAGTACCACTGAAGTTTCCTCATATGCATTCTTGCATATGGAATTAGAAGAATGCAGGAGGCCATGAACACCAAGGCTTGCAGTATTTGTCTTGCAGATATAGCAGGATTTTTGTGGCCAACTGTTTGAAGTAAGTTACCAAATGAATTTGCTTTTCTGGCATGAGGAAAGCCATCTGGGCAGTTGTATTCAAGCTTGCACCCAGGAATGTAATATGTTGAGAGGGTACCAGTTGTGATTTCTTTTCGTTTATGGTGTACCCTAGACAAGTTAGAACCCTTTTTACAAATGCCAGATGATTTAAAAGTATGGCCTGGTTTTCTGCCTGAATTAGACAATTGTCCAGGTATGGATATATTTGAATATTTCTTTGTCTGCAAAATGCAATTACTGGAGCCAGGCACTTTGTGAATACCCTGGGTGCAGTAAACAAGCTAAAGGGTAGTGCAGAGAACTGATAATGCAAGTAGCCTGCTTTGAAGCGTAGGTATCTTCTGCAACATTCCCCGATTGGGATACGCAGGTAAGCCTCTTTTAAATCTAGAGTTGCCAACCAGGCATCTTTGCCTAGCATAGGAAGTAGCTGGTGAAGGAGTCAGCATCTTGACTTTTGGAATGTCCAGAAAGGTGTTTAGAGTTGACAGGTCCAGAATTCAACGCCATCATTTGTCTTTTCTAGGTACCAGGAAAAGTCTGGAATAGAAACCTTGCCACTTTTCCTCTTCTGGTACCGGCTGAATAGCCCCCATGTTTAAGAGGGAAAGTACTTGTTTCTGAGCCTCTGCCAACTGATTTGGGAGCAGGTCTGGCCACCCGTTTGGTGTTGGCAACATGTGGAAATGAAATCTGTATCCCTGGGACACTATTTAAAATCCATTTGTCCTGGGTTATGAGTTCCCAGTTCTTTGCATGAAAAGTAATCTTTACCCCCAAAGGGGCGGCTAAAAGGTAAGTGTTTGGTAATTTTAAAGGAAAGTCACTTGAAACTGTTTACCATAGGGGGGTGTCTTGTTATTTCCAGATTTGGAAGTGGAGGCCCCCCACTGCTTAGGTCCAAGAGTCCCCTGGGACTGAAACCTGGTGCTTTTGGTGCGTCTGGATTTGGCTTGAGAGGATCTGGAAGGAGCTGGAAAGGACCAATTCTTAGTAGGCCAGTGCCTACTAAATCTTGGAGGTTGCACTTGTAAGAAATCTTTTACAGTTTACATAGATTTAGCTTTATCTTCCATCTTTTTTTAAACTTCTTCAGCCTAAATGCCAAACAGGTGATCCTGATTTAAAGGTGCATCCAACAATTTTGCTTTAACATTTACATTGAGAGGGTTTTATTCTGCACTCTGGTGGGAGCAGAGAGCTGATTCAACCCATCCAAGGTGGGAACTGCTGGTGGAAGGTTATTGTGTGTTTACTTGATTGGCGTGAGGGCTTAACTGTATAAAAGCCTTTCATCCCGCTGGTATAAAAGCCTCGCATTTGCACATCTTGCAAATGTTGTTACCTGTGCCTTGTATACAAGCAAACCTCTTCAGTTAAAAATGCTCTCCAAAGTCTCCCACTGTTCACAGCTGCTTGAAGAGCTGCCAGTTTGTGCAGATGGCGGCAGCAACACTCCGGGTCATCTAACAGTAAACTAAACACTCTCACTAAGACTTTTAAGTGACTCTCCCTTTCTTCTTCCCACCTACTAAGGATTTGGCATAATGGATTCTGTTTCTTGTCTGGTGGATATGGACATCTTGAGGCAGTGTATTAACTGCCTCATGTTCACTGATGATCATTTAATTTTAACTTTGTTAATGTCACAGTGTGTGAGAGATGTAGATACACAGTGTCATTGGAGGCAAAGCTCTCGCATACATACATGAGAAATGTAAACCAGGTTGTCATTGTTGCACCCAAAACACAAACTACCAACAGTAGGAACAAACAGAAGCCCACATATGTGGAGGCACTCACTTGTGATCTACCCAAACCTCCAAGACCTTCTAAAAGCATCTTTCAGTGGCCCCACGCACACTCAAAGACAACACCTCAGAAAACACAAAACTCTGAAAATCATAGTAGCCCCGGTTTCAAGCCCATACAGTAACCACCACACAGCTCAACACTGTAGTTATTGGGAATTCCATTATAAGACATAATGATGTCCCCTTACCAGGCTAAACAAGGAGATGGATCACAGTGAGCTGTCAGGAGCCAAGATCAGCCAGATCACGCATGCACTTAAGTCTTTAAACCACAAGTATCAATAAGAAGCTGTCATAATCCATGTGGGTGCAAATGACCTAAGACATACCTCACTGGACTACATCAAGAGAGATATGATGGAGCTTTCTGTCTGTGTGTCCCAGGTGGATATGCCTCAAGTAGGACTTAACCTTCACCAATGATGATGCCACAGTACCAGCAAAAATGACCGACTTCAGCAACTGGTTTGTGTCACAACAAGGGGATCCAATACCTGTCAGCCTGGACAAAACATGACTGACAAACCACAATACTTTGCCAGAGATGGTTTGGACTTGTTACCATTTGGCTTCTGGATACTGGCAAAAACTCTTTCACCATAGTGCCTTTTTTTAGTCCATGCCAAGTTGTTAAACCCTCCAACACAACAAAAATCACTCACGACTACCTAAACATACTGCTGCACAATGCTAGGAGTTTAAAAAAAACTGTACTCACTGGAAGCACTTTTCACCCTGGATAATCCAGACAAATGTGTAGTCAAGGAAACATGGTTCAGAACCACAGAAAGTACCCTGGCTATCAAAACCCTGCAATGTCTTACACACATTTTTATCCCCCTCAGCTCAGGATAAAAGAGAGAGAGAGGTGTCTCAGTGCTCATAAAAGGACAAGTATACTGCTAGACTGGACCAACAACTTGACCTGCCTGAGCTGCTCCATGCTCAGCTAACCATAGTTGCGACCCCTTGTCATATCCTTGTTAGCTACAGATCCAGAGTCTGGAAAACCACACCTCCTACCTAAACCTACTGGAATCTCTTAACATTCAGCCTAACACCATACTTATGGGTGACTTCAACTACCCCTGCATAAAATTGGAGACTTGTATGACCCATAATTCACTTGCTCAGAAGTTTTTGGACTTTGTCAATGCAAACACCCTGGAGCAACTAGTCAGCTCCCAATTAGAAGTACAAATATCCTAGAGCTAGTACTCAGAAACATGTGGGGATGCTGCTCCCTCCCATGCAATAGCTCCTCTCTGGTAAGATCTGACCACAAAATGATCTCCTTTAGTATTAAAACTAACCTGGAACCTCCATCAAACTCCAAACCTGTTAAGAACTTTGCCAAGGCCAATCACCTCAAACTAAGTGACAGCTTATTAAACTTCCAAGTTACTCTGAACCCAGGTGACACAAACACCACACTGAGCTTTCCACAAAAAGCAATCTACAACCACATCCATAGCTACATAGAGGAGGCGGTACCTGTCCAAATCAAACCCATGATTACTAGCAAAAATAAACCACCTTGGTAAACCCCTAACAAACAGGCTATTCAATAAAAAGGAAAAAAATTCTCCTCCAAAGCCAAGAAGAAACACACAAAACAGTACAAAAAAGACACTCACCAGTCTAAACAAATCAGAGAGCTGGTCAAATCTGCCAAAGCAAACTACGACGCAAAAATAACCTCCCGGGTGAAAGAAGGCTTGAATTATGTTCATAACCTCAGGGAAAATGTTCAGCAATGTACCGAGTTAGTCGTGAATAGCAATACTTACACTCAGTCTGAAACTATAGCAAACCTACTGGCTGATAAGTTCAGTTCAACCCCAACCCCCCATCACCTCCAACCACACTCAAATAAATACCCACAACCATCCCCCATACAGGTCATTACAAAAGGAACAGGCCTTTGCTAGGTTTCCTAAAGCCAAAAATGCAGCCTCCATGAGTCCTGACAACATTCCAGGATGCTTCTTAAATAGCTTAAAACAGATCTATCAGGGCTACTAGAAACTGTCTTTAACCAAAGCCTCTGGATGGGTTTTGTCCCAGAGGAATGGAAGACTGCAAGCAGTCATCCCTCTGCACAAGAGGGTCCCATCAACTGACCCAGGGACTACAGACAGACAAGCTTAACCAGTCTTATCTGCAAGACCATAGAGAGAATTATCATGGACCTGATCAACTACCACATAGGAACTCTTAAAACACTGGACCAGACCCAATTTGGCTTTGTCAAAGGAAGGTCTTGCCTGATCAATCTGGTGGACTTCAAGAAATTCACCAGGATCACGGAGGAGGGTAAAATGGTACACACCACTTGTCTAGACCTGGCTAAAGCTTTCAACACAATACCCAACTCGAGAATCATATATAAAACTTAATGAATTAGGCATAAACTCCTACATCATCAAACAGATAGCAAACTGGCTCACTGACAGGACACAGTTTGCCTGGACAGGTGACTCCACTAACAATGAGAAACCTATTAGTAGTGGTATCCCACAGTGCTCACTGTTGGAACCCCTCCTGTTTGGTACATACTTTTCTGAATTAAAGGCCAATGTTGAGGGCCTCTGGCTCACTAAGTTGGGAGCAATCACTCAATCCCCAAATGATGTTAACATTCTACAAACACGCCTAAAAATGATAAATGACTAGTGCCTGAACCATGGTTCCCAACTAAATCATAAAAAATGTGTAATCATATACTTTGGTAAATTGCATATTCCTGCAAATTGTAATACTGATAGCCCCATAAATGGAGAAATAAGATAGAACATTGTCAAATCCTGGGTACTTACTGGCTATAGCAAGTAAGTAGAGGAGGACTGTAAGGGCTCTTGTGCCATCAGCTTAGTAATCAGCTATGAACCTACAAGTTATAACTACATTTAGAAACAAAAACTGGATTTAGTACTTCAGCAAATGCCCTGTGGGGGGGGGGGGGGGGGCATTGTCATTAATACAGGTTGAATTCCCTGCATCCTAGTGAAACAAACCAGCAACCATCAGAACCGGGCTGAATGAGGGAATGGATATTTGGCAGACTCAATCAAGTGATTACTTAATGAGACTTTAAAAAAGTTATATGCTGTCGTTAACTTGACATGAAAAATACAGTAAAGTACAGATTAAGAAGTTCTTAACCGATTCCACACTATAATATCACCAGTTTGTGCAAAATTTTAAATGGTTA
>NC_056731.1:173531539-173564283 GCF_019279795.1 Protopterus annectens | reverse complement strand
AATAGCTATAGAATGGGCTTTTGACATAGCTATAGAATGCTTTGTGGTTGTCCTTGGATTTAGTGGTGATTTTGTTTTCGTAGCTAGCTTTGGAGGATCTTATAAGGGATCTCAGCTTCTTACTGAGGCTGACCAGGGAGCTCCTCCACTCATGGGATTTTAATCTCTTTTGCAACAGTTTCTTCCTTCTGTTGTACAGTTTGTTTATGGTAGGGGACCACCAGATTGGCTTTCTTTTTTTGGAGGATAGCATCTTGGTTCTGTTTGGAATAGCACAATCCATGCACTCATATAAGTGCTTATAGAGTGCATTTGTGTAGGATTCAGCAGTTGTAACTCTATTATCCATCTGCATGGGTGTCATGAAGTTCACCACTTCTGTCTTAAGAAGCATGAAGTTGGCTTTGGAGAATTTTTTTACTGTGGTTTCCTTAATGGGGGTGGGGGCGGGATGTGGATATCAAGGGTGATTAGCTTATGGTCGGATCTGACCAACGAGGAGATGACTTCAGGTGTGGAACACCGGTCACTCATGTTGGTAATGACCAGGTCTAGGATACTGTTGGCCCTGGTGGGGATGTAGATAAGTTGATCTAGGGCATTGGAGTTTATGAATTCCAAAAAGCGTTGAGGTAAGGAGTTGGCACACGAGTAGTTTTCCAAGTTAATGGTGGGGTAGTTGAAATCGCCCATTATTAGGGTGTTTGGCTGAATCCTAATATTTTCCAGTATATCAAGAAAAGAGGATTGGAAATCCTGGGGCATGGTGGGGGATCTGTAGCAAGCTACAATTTGGATTGCAGTTTTGCCCAGAGTTAGTTGCACTTGGATAACCTCGGATGCATTATGCTGAGCAACTAGCCTGGAGGTGTGGATATCCTTAATGAATATGGACACACCTCCACCTTTGGTGTTTTGGTCAAGGTTACATGGCCGAAAAGTGTGGTATGAGTTATAGCCTGGTAATGCAGGGGTGCTCTCTGCTCTCTGGAGCCTTGAACCAGGTCTTAGTCACTGCACAGATATCGATGTTCTCCATTTTAAGGAGTGCCTCGAGTGAGTGCATTTTGAGATTTAGACTTCTAGCATTGAGTAGCATTACCCTCAGTTTTTGCTTGCCTGTTCCTGTTATGGTGGTGAATTTTTTATTTGAACCCTGCCTAAAAAAAGGCACTACAGGGGCAGCAAGAGTCTTAGCCAGTATCCAGAATCCCAGGGGCGACAGGTGCAGGCCATCTGTGGCAACGCATTGTGGCCTGTCGACCATGTCATCCCAAACAGACAGATACTGGATTCCCTTAGAATGACACCAGAAGCTTAGCCAATTGTTGAAGTCAATCATTTTGTCCTTGTACTGCGGTATCATTCTGGGCGATGGCAGAATGCTACTCAGGGCTAGGGTCATACCTGCCTGGGATACAAGATCGGAGAGCTCTTCCATGTCTCTTTTCATGTAGTTCAGGGAGTTACATCTCAGATCATTCACACCAACATGGACAATGACAGGGACATATTTGTACTTGATGTGGAGTGACCTGAGTGTGTGGGTTATGTGGCGGATCCTGGCACCTGACAGGCAGCTGACAGTAACCTTCTCCTTGTTTAGCCTGGTGAGTGGGACATCAGTGTGCCTGACTATAGAGTCATCTATGACTAGTGCGTTGGATACGTTGTTTTCCTTATTGGCTGTGGTTGAGTGGCACACTGAATCTGTGGGCTATGTGTCATTTGGGTTGTGTTGGGGAATGGAGGTTGCTTGCATTTCTACTTTGGAGGTCTCTGTTGCTTAGACAGATTATTATTGAGAGCCTCCGCGAATGTTTTTGTGTTACTATGTGTGGATTTTGGTGGTGTAGATTTAGTGAGACTATGTGATGAGTGTGGTGTGGTACAAATGTTTACCTTCTCCTCATGACTTTCAAGTTCAGTCTTGGTTGGAGAGAGCTTTACCTCTAGTTTGGCTAGATAAGTGCATCTCTCACAGCTTGTAGTGTTGGGTGGTAGGAGGAGAGGGTTGTCTGTGTACATGAGGCAATTTCTACATTGCCTCAAATGCCCAGATTCATCAGATAGACAGGAGAGAACATTGGGAGCTGTCCCTTGGACATGCCTGAATAAAAAACTGTTTTCCTCTAGATAAGTGAGGAAAGTGAGTACAAGAGCTGTTTTTCTCTAAGCAAGTGAGAAAAGTAAGAACAAAAACTGTTTTCCTCTAGGTAATGAGGAAGATTGATTGCTATAGTAATTAGTAGCTTATTTAGTGCTTACAAGTTCTGAACAAGTGCTGAGCATGAATAAGCAAATTTAAGTGCTAAAACTAAGACTCTGTATCTGCACTAGACGAGTTACAGGACAGAAACAAGTGCAAATGCAGGCTTTCAAATCAGAAAGTTGAGAGAGATGGAAGATTGCCCAAAAGGCCAATAACTACAATTTCTGGGCCAGGGACCACTCCTTATGTGATAGACAGGTTACCTAGTGCTTACCAGTTCCACTGATAAGCTAGAAGGCTTCCCTCCAACACAGAAAGGCTTGGGGGGCTCACAAGCTTACATACAGTCCTGGATACAGCAAATCTGTATCTGGAAAACTAGTTACAGGAAAGGTAGGAAACAGGCTTACAGTTTTTTTTTTTTTTTTACAGAAAAGTAGTAAAAACAGTAGTAAAAACAATTCACATGTAGTGCAAGCTAGTACACTTGAGTATGCAGTAATATTAGACCAAACACATTTTTAAAAAATGCAATTAAATTAAAAAGGACTAAAAGCAAGTGCAGAAAGAGTTTATTAGGTAGAATGTGGTAAAGAGATGGGACTGTGGGAGTGTCCCAGATCAAATCTACAGTGGGTCAGGCAACTGCCAAAGCACCAAATTTAAAATACAAACCAAAAATAGGGAAGGTGGGTGGGAGAAAACAGCTTCAACAGAGATCTAAGCAACGACTAACAGTACAAACTTTAAAACCAAACCTACCCAGGCATGGTCTACATCTTCATCTCAGAGCTTTTGTTCATTGGACAGGGCTCTCTCTATCCTCACAATGCTTTTTATTTATTTTATTTATTTATTTGTTTTATTTTATATTTGTTGACCGGGAAAGTCCGACAAGGTTCCACAGATCCTGTTTTCAGCGGAGGCCCGGGGAGAAATGCTCCAGAAGCATGTTTTTAGAATGTGGGAGGAAACCGGAGTACCCGGAGGAAACCCATGCAAACGCAGGGAGAACATGCAAACTCCACACAGAAGGCACCCCAGCCGAGAATCGAACCGGAGAACCTCTTGCTGTGAGGCGACAGCATTAACCGCTGCACCACTGCCCTTTTTAGTTAATGCAAACCTGCCATATCTACCAATCTAGGCAGACCAAATCTGGGTAGTGGTGCTCAGTGTTAGAAGCCTAAACCTAGCAAATAAAGGCATCTGCATGAGTACTGAAACATGGCTCCAATGCAGGGATATCATACCCTACTTAACAGGATTCAATACTCATAACAGATTGAAATACTTTACTGAGGGTACCTCTGTTTCTGTTGGAAGTAAGTTAATTTATCTTCACAATTCCTTCACCTCTAGACTTATGACCAAGAATGCCTTCATACCCTAGTAATATAAATAAAGGCCCATAACTCTTCCTGGACAACTACAGGACACCCTTCTATGTGATCCACATTCCAACAAAAACATCCAGATAAGCTGGAAACCTTACCATCAAACCATACACTATGATACTTGAGGGTTTTAATTATCCATCTATTTTAATTGGCCATCCATTAACTGATATACTAACACTACAACAAACAAATATGTTTAGTACGTCCCAGACTTTATTAATGCAAGCCAGATTGCATTCTTCGCCACAATAAGAATAAATATATTTGATCTGCTGATTACATACATAACACCATTATGGTCTGCACCTATAATTTCACCCTTCTTGGTTAGGTTTGATCATCAAGCCAACTGAATACTCCCACAAATCCTATCACCTTCAAACATTTCTCTAAGACAAATTTACTCCAATTCCATGATGAGAAACGTTATTGGTGAGTCTCCCTCCCCTTGAAGACTGAACAGGAAACATATCTGCATTCAGGGAAGGGTTCTGTTCCTACCACAACACCAGCATGAAAACTTTGGTTATAATCCAAGACAAATACACTACTAGGTTTGAGAATGAGTCACATTGGTGGAACCTTTGCACAACAAGTTCTGTAACAGAAACAAAACTATAACCAAACAAGCAAGCAGTATTCACGACAAATGACTCCAAACCATCAGATTAAGCAGATTAAGCAGTTTTATTGCACGAAACACAAAGACACTTATATTCCAGTATCATAAACGCTTTAAACAAACAATCACATGTGTTTTCGTCATTAAAATGACTTCATCAGATGACCAGCATATCCTAAAACCTTTAATTTATATTACAAACAAACTCTAATCAACCAATAAAATTTCACCATTAATTAAAACTCCATTGTCATGTTATGTGACCCATTTGTTTAAAAGTTTGTATAAATAACATTTCTCACTAAATATTTTAAATATATTAAATATAAATATAAACATAAATATAATAAAACATCATTTGTTAAAATACCATTAAAATTCATACATTTCTGTTTAATAAATTTATAAGAAAAAATAAATACATATATCTCATTCACATCTATTCAATGTTATTAAATAAATAGTGCCCTCTCCTGGCCACTCATTTAATTGCATTCATAGTTCTGCAGATCTCAATTTTAATAAAGGTTTTATAGAGATACAATCATTCAACCCAGGGGGTTTATCAGCTTCTAAAGTGATCTGCCACCAAAGTTCTCTAAATTCAATTTTTTCTTCCCATAACCCCCACCCCCCCCAATATCACATTTTACCTGTTCCAAAACTAAAAACTTGTATTTATAGTTGGAACAAACTTTGGTGTGCTTAAATAAGGCATTACTTTCTTTTCCTACTGAAATCTCATAAACATGTTCATAAATCCTTCTTTTTAATTTCCGTTCAGTCTTTCCTATGTAGAAGGATCCACAATTTTCACAAATAGCCAGGTATATTATTCCTTTAGATTCACAATTGTAGTATTCACTGCTATTTACATATATTCCTCTACTTTCTAAATATATTCTATCAGTATTTATAATGTACATACACTGGGTACAGTGCCCACATTTGTATGTACCTATTTTATTTTTCCTTCTATCTGTCTTATACCTATTATTATTCTCTATTATAGATCTTATATTTTGTGAATTCTTAAAGGTTACTTTCTTAGGTATATTGACTAGATTTTCTATATCAGTTAAAACCAAAAATCTTTCCCATTCTTTTAAAAATATATTTCTAACTACATTATTCAATCCATTGTATTCCAGTACCAAAGTTTGCTGAAATTCTTCCCCTTCACCTTTTTTATTATTCTCTATTCCATTATTAATATTTTTCTTATTGTATATGGGGCAAAAGTTGTCCTGTCTCCCTTTTCCCACTTCCTGTCTTATTTGTGAAATAAATGCTAAAGGATAATTTCTCTCTAAAAACATTCTTTCTAATAGTTCACACTCTGTTTTAAAGTCTATGTCTGAACTTGTCATTCGACTTCCTCGAACAAACTGTCCCTTCACTATGTTTCTCTTGCAGTGAAAGGGATGGGCACTCTCAAAGCGTAAATAAGAATAACAAAAAGTAGCCTTTCTAAATATTTTAGTTCTTAATTCATGTCCATCTTTATAAACTTCTAAATCCAAGTATTTAACATTATGTTCAGAGATATTATAAGTAAATTTTAGGAAGCTAGTGGTGTTCCCTATATATTCCATAAACTCTATGAATTTTTCCTTTCCAGCTATCCAGAAAATTAATATATCATCCAGAAACCTTCTGTATATCTTCCAACAGTTTTTAAATTCAGAGTTAAGTATATATTTTTCTTCCCAAAAAGCAAGTATTAAATTAGCATATGTAGGGGCGCAGGCCACACCCACCTCTACCCCCTGTATTTGTTGATAAAATTCCCCATTAAAATAAATAAAATTATTCTTTAAGACCAATTCCATTAGCCAGGTACTTATTAATTTGTCATTTTGTGTTAAGACCCCATCTCCATACACTATTTCTTCAAACATTTTTGTTCCTTCTTCATATGGGATGCTGGAAAATAAATCTATAATATCTATTGTAGCAAATAATAGAAACAAAACTACACTGTCCCTCTCTCTTTCTCTCTCTCCCTTAGTAACAAACTCAGAATCTTACACCAAATTAAACTCAGAAAATTAAACCAAATGGTTACAAAAATTATCAAATCTTCCAAGGCAAAGTAAGAATTCAAAATTGAAATCTTTGCATTATCCACTTTAACCAATATGCCACCCACTAACCTCTACCATTATGCCACCCCCTCTTCCTACTACAATAATAGTACTGTCCTCAGAACCAATGCACTTGTCATTTCTCTGGGGTGTATTTGTTGGCAATGAGCTCTCTTTTCACCAGAGCCATAATTAGGGCAGGTTAAAGGAGACTCTGCCCTAGGTACAAGCTGCTAAGGAGTATGATCAGCGGGTACATCTCTGGCACTGATTTATAAAGCCATGAAAATATTGCTGCTTCATAAATGACTATGGATTCTATATTTGCAGTCATGGCTGATGTGCTGAAGAGCTCAGTCCATGAATGTGCGATAGTATATGTAGCAAGCTGCTTGTTACAGTTGTAGCAAGTATCATACTATCATTACAGTGGGGTAGGATAACTTATTTTGGAGGTTCTTCACCTTGAGAAAAAACTTTTTTAGTCCACGACTCAAAAAAAAAAAATCTCTTTTTTTAGCTTAGAGGGGGTGCCAGTTAGAGGAACTGTGTAGGATTCCAGATGCTCTAGATATGTTTCAGTGTTTGGCTACATTTGGCCACATTTGTTAGGAAATCCTTCAGTTAGGCCCAGCTGATTACTAGAGGTATTATCTCCAGTGTCAAGAATGCTGTCATGTTTCCCTTCTCCTTCCTTATTAGGTCTATAATTTAATACAATGCTAATTTGACACGTACCTGACTAGACTTGCGAACCAGTTCAAAAAGCACCAACATTTTATCACAAACAACATCAAGAGCCAGAGTTCCATTATCTGTGCAGAATGCCTCAGAACTCTGTCTCTTTTCTCTGTCTCACAGCATCTCATTAGAGGTGATCTCTGTTTGACCTACAATGCCTCAAACAACACTATGCTGAGTGACACCCTTCATATTCATAAAAAGGCAGCACAATTAACACCCAAACTAAAGGCCTTAATGTTTCATATAACATAAACTGAACCTCAAATAACTTCTAAGTCTGGAGCAAAGCAGTTCCATCACTTTTTTTAAATGCAACTTGGTTGAATGGATGAGAAACCACAAATTCATCTCTGGCCTTGCCTCACAAACCATCACGGAAAGGGATAACAATTAATGTAAACTGCAGTGATTAGCCTACAAATGATCTACCTAATCAACTTCCTAGAAAGAAGGTATGAACCTATAAAAATGAACCCTATTTACTGGTAAATGCCAATATTACTTTAATAGCAGTTTACTAAAGATAACTTTGCATTTGGTGGATGTGTGGGATATAATGCAAATTATATAAATCTGAGTTGACTAAAAAAAAATAAAGACAAAAGGAAGTGATATGACAGAGAATTAGATATATTCCTGTTAGTACTTCCTGCACTGCATTTATGCAAGTTGTGAAGAACTGAAGCTTCAGATCAAAATACATGGTATAGAGATTTCTGAATGGGTGAAATGGAATTAAGATAGGAAAGGGGACAGAAGAATAATGCTTTATTATGGACAAAAAATAGAATAAATTAATTAGATAATAATCCTTTTGAACTTCAAAATATTTTATGAGGACTCTGCACATTGGTGGGTAGCTACTGGGGACAAAATAATGCTAGAATAAAAGACTTTTGTAATAGAAAAGTTAATAAAAATGGGAGAGAATGGATAGAATTGCTTGAGGAATCTCATGGGTTTAGAACAAGATGAATTCAAAATCTTTATAAAAGAAGTGTTTTATAAAATAAATACAAAAATGATGAAGAGATTCTTAAAGAAACCGAGGTTAGTGGTTGGGGAAGAGAAAGGAAGAGAAGACACAACACCTTTGCCCAATGGGTCTTGGGATTCATAAATTCCAATGCCCTGGATCAACTAATCCATAGCCCCATCAGTGGCTCCAATATCCTAGACTTGGTCATTACCAACATGGGAAATCGATGATCCACACCTATGGTCACCCCCTCAGTGGGTCAGGTCTGACCATAAGCTAATCACCCTTGACATCCACATCCCTCCCCCATCCCCAGTAAGGAAACCTCCGTAAAAAACTTCTCCAAAGCCAACTTCATGCTACTTGTGTCAGAAGTGACAAACTTCATGACACCCATGCAGACAGGAGCTGAAAGTTCGACTGCTGAATCCTACACTAAGGCACTGTATGAGCACATTCACTCATGCATAAATCGTGCCATCCCAAACAGAACCAAGATGCTCTCCTCCAAAAAAAAAAGCCAATCTGGTGGTCCCCTGCCATAAACAAATTTTACAACAAAAGCAAGAAACTGCTGCAGAAAAGTGGAAAATCCCAGGATGCAAAAAATTCCCTTACCAGCCTCAGTAAGAAGCTTAGATCCCTCATAAAATCCTCCAAAGCCAGTTATGAAAATAAAATTGCCAAAGATTCCAAAGACAACCACAAGGCATTCTATAGCTATGTCAAAAATCTAAATGGCAATGCTCAGATCTCCTCTGAGCTACAACAGAATGGCATTAAATATATGGATCCCAAGGATATTGCCAATATCCTGGCAGATCGATTCAGTGCCAACTTCACCCCCCTCTCACCTCCTAAAGTGCCCATCGCAATATCGAAAGATTGCCAAATTCTGGTAATAATGGCCACACAGGTAAATTCACACTCTACAAAGCTAAGAATAAGCATCCATGGGACCAGACGACATCCCGGGCTGTATATTACATGAACTACAAAATGAACTGGCACTTCACCTAAGTGTCATGTTTAATCATAGCCTCACCTCAGGCTTCCTGCCCACTGAGTGGCGCACAGCTACAGTTATCCCACTTCACAAGGAGGGATTCACCTTGGATCCTGGGAACTACCGTCCCATCAGTCTGACGAGCCTGATCTGCAAGACTATGGAATGTATTATCATGGAACGTATAAACAAATACACTGGCAACTTTCAAACACTGGCTCCACCCAGTTTGGGTTCAAGAAGGGCTGATCTTGTCTCCTGAACTTGATTGAATTATTCGAATCAGTCTCCATAGCTGTGGACAAGGGTAAGGCGGTCCACATAGCCTATCTGGACCTCGGCAAGGCCTTCAACACCATCCCCCATTCTGGAATCATAGATAAACCTACAAAGCTGGACATTAATCCCTAGGTCACTCAATGGGTTGCCAACTGGCTTACTGACAGAACCCACACTGAAAAGTAGCCGACTCCAAATCCAGCTTCAGACAAGTGACAAGTGGCGTACCTCAGGGTTCAGTCCTGGGACCACTCTTGCTTGGCACCTACTTCTCTGAATTACAGCCCAACACTAAGTGACTCTGGCTAACAAAGTTTGCAGATGACTGCAAACTGGGAGCCATTATTGAATCCCCAAATGATGTGGATATTCTACAAAAGGGCCTTACAGAAACAGATGCGTGGTGCCAAAGCCATGGGCTCAAGCTCAATGCCAAGAAATGTATAGTCATCCCCTTTGGGAAAAAAAAACATGTACCCATGAATTACCACATAGGTGGCAGTACACCAAAGACCGAAAGTGTGATAAGAGACTTAGGGACACAGGTGGACAGTGGTCTCATTTTCGATAACCACATCGCCATAACAGCCAGGAAATACTTCTATGTGGCATACCTCATCACTAAGGGCTTTTCATCCAGAAAAAAGGAGGTCATTGTCCCACTGTACTCATCCCTCATTAGACCCATTATAGAATACAATGCCCAATTTGGTATGTACCTCTCCAGCATCTGCAGCAACTGGGAAGGCCGCAGAAATACCTCACTAAAATAATCAAAGGCCGAAAGCAGATGCCCTATGCTGACCATCTAAAAAAATTCCAGCTATACTCTGTCGCATATCGTCTACTCAGAGGCGATCTCTGCTTAACATACAAGGCCATGTCAAACCCAGAGCTGTTGGACATCCTACACTTAAAGAAATCCCAATCCCTCAGAGCCACACACTCCAGGGATCTAAACCTTGTCATCACAGTGAACAAAACATGCTGGAGGGATAGGTCCCTGACCCAGAGACTCCCCAGACTCTGGAATAGACTGCCCATACATGTCAAGCAGAGCACCTCTTTGGGACTCTACAAAATGAACCTTGACAATCAGAAGGGAGATAGGAAATTCACCCTGGAGATCACATCAGTCGCCCTTCTAGACAGGGGTCCAGGGAAATAAATACTGTGGGAAGAAATAGCCAGGGAATTGTTATGGTTAGGCTTGCATAGGCCCTAGGGCCAATAGCCTAGTACCAACCTATGTACCTATGAACCTATGAATTAGACTCAAACTTTACGCCGCAGGAAGAGGGGATGGAAAGTATAAATGATAAAATGGGGTCACTTACAAGAAAAAAAATTGGAAAATTATACTGCTGGTGGAAAGCTATTTAGAAAGACTGTATTTGGAAATAGAACAAACAGGCCCAAGATATGGCAAAAAAAGATTAAATGCTATGAGTTTTAAGGAGTTTGGGGAATAAATTATAATGAAATAATCAGATGAGGTTTTGAAGAAGGTGAATAATGATAATTTTCTGCTGTTGGTGGAAGGGTTTTGGGTATAGGTGATTACACAGGTTCATAGGTGATTACTAGGCTAATGGCACATGAGCCTTTACAAGTCTAGCCAATTATACCTAGGATATGACAATATTAGACCTTAATTTCCCAGATATGGGATGAGGTAGTATCAGTGCAGTGGGTCTTTGGGTGTTGAAACCCTGAGTCATTTTACTGACTGTCTCTGTCCATAAGGGACATAGGTAGTACCTCAGGACTGAATTTGTGTTTTCCCATCCATTTATCCAAATCCTTTAGTTGGTCTGTATAGGACATGTGTCTTATACATTATATTTATGTTCTTTTTCTGCAGGACTAATTTTGGTGGAAGCAGAGGTGAGGTACCATGGTACTCTGCTCTGGATACCATTCTGACTGCTGGGTTCCCAGCTGTTCTCAAGCACTCATTTAGGGTTATGAAAGTCATAGTGAGAAAGTCAATGGGGATGACTTGCTTTTGGTTTCTATTGCTTCTTGTCTGATGCAGATGTAGACTCCTCATCAGAAAGTGCTAAAAAGGAGTCCTCCACAGTCATCTGGCATGAGGTACAGCAACTAGTGAAGACAAAGGTGGAGCTGTAGCTTAATGCTTGCAATCAAATCCATCAGTGCATCCTCATCTGGCTAGCTGAGCAACACTGACAGGTGGTCTGACCTTCGGGCTGCTGGTACTAAGAGCTATAGTCAAAAAGTACCATTTCCATGTGGGAAATTGTGATCTAGAGAAATGTTAGCTGCAATCAAGAAAGACCTCATTATCTTCCCGTTGTTATGCCTATGGATCACCTTAGCTACTTCAAGTGCAAATAAGCACTTTCCTGTTGTTATCAACACTGGTGACCCATGCATTGCATTAGCACAGGCATTCTCCCTTTTTTACTCTCCCATTCATGTGTACATTCAAACTCACACACACACATACACACACACACACACACACACACACACACACACACACACGCACACACGCACACACGCCCCACCTGCACGCTGCACACACACACACACACACACACACACACACACACACACACACACACACACTCACTCACTCACACACACACACACACACACACACACACACACACACACACACACACACACACACACACACACACACACACTTCATTCTTCTTAGTGTTTGCAAAGTTCACAGTGATACCAGCCCTGTTGCTCTATCAACATTTTAAGTGAGTCCAAGTAATACTTAAAAAATTCTCCCTGGTGTTATCTAACATTCCTCCTGGATTTATCCCAAAACCTTCACTCCTCATGGACACAGCCAAATCTGTCTCAGCTATCTGTTCTTGATTTTACAGGATGCTTCTACTGTTGCTTTATATAGGTATCCTATCCCTTGTAACTCACAAACTGTTGCAGTCATTGAATAATGCCAGAGATTACAGTTTCATACCTATTATATAAATATCTATTATGTAAAAAAACTTTTTGCACTAATTGATCAGTGAGTGTATTGCGTTAATGTTGCTTCTTTCTCTGTCAGGGTTGTTACATTTGAAACCCCTTTTACTTTTGTTTTTTAAATATCTAAATTATCCCTAGTGTAGAATGTCAGTGCAGGGACTAATAGCCTCTATTTTAGTTACAAAGGTAGAGGGTCTGAATCTTTTTAGTGCCTTTAGGGCACACTGGTCCATGTGCATATTTTTAAGTGCCTTTAAGATACAATAAAAACAGTAATCCTTCATGTGTAGTGCCCCTGATTGTCTTTTGTACTTTAGAACTTAATTATTTTAATTTATTTTAAGTGCCATTAAGGCACAATATAGAGAGATAGCTTGGTATCTAATGCTGCCCCCATCAATGTTGTAGTGTATGCTCTTTAGTCTTGAGGAGTGTGACTGAAAGATATCCACTCAACCCATACAAGCCTACCCTACTCCCTAACTAACTCCCCCAACTGCGATCTCCCAGACATACACACATTCACATATATACTCATACATGAAGCCACATACATTCCTTACAATCCCAACCCTATCTATCTGTCTGCTAACATCCCTGGCACTTGCATCTTGCATGATTGGGTGAACCTGAACTTTTGGCTGTGCTCATTAACAAAGTCAGCCTATCAGCTGTGTACATGCATAACTGCATGCAAAATGCCTCACTAGCATTTCTAGATTACTGTACACTAGAGAGACAGTCTACTACAGTTCTGCAAATATTTGTGTTGCAATAGTATGGTAACACTGTCTCTGAATTAGAAATGGTTACTGTGAGGTGTACAGTGGGTGTACACTTCATGGTAATCTTTCTGAATCTGGTAGCTTGGCTCTGTGATTGGCAAAACTGTATGTCATAACATAGTGTGTAAAGTGGCAACATTTGTTTGCCTGTTGGACATAAAGCTTTTGCAGGATTAAGTCCAACATGACAATAGAGCTAATATTCATTGCTGCTTTACAAACAAACATTTATATCTTTGGAAGCCTTCACTTTCATAATATGATATAATGTCATTTTTTAATTAAAATCCATAGCTTGCATATATGAATCAACAAGACTGTATCAAACTCCGCTTCTGTATAATTAATGTAAGTATGGAAAATATGTCATACTTTGTAAAAATACTCCTTAAAACCTGAAACCCTCTAATCCCATACTGACTGTTTCACTGTGTCCAAATGTAAATGGCACCTTTGTTAGTTATGAGCAATAAATTATTCATGCAATATCAGGCTGAATATTAGAATACTGGTAATATTAATACAGTTAGCCTTAAATAAATAGTTATGCCTGTATCAACATTTCTCTTACCAAAGTGAGCACAACATTATTTTCCTCTGACACTCACTGCTTGTGTGGTGGCATTCATTGGCTGCACAGTATGATACTCCAGTATATTTTACAATATAAATATAAAATATTTCATATGTTCCATATCCTCCTGCAAATAATCTTTTCAGCTCCAAGCTGTTTGCATCCCACAGTGATGTTTTCACTGAGGGAACTCTATCATATGCTATCAGCCTGCAGATGCCACCTTGTTTCCTAATCCATAGCCTACTCTTTCTTACATGTGATATGTTATTATCAGTTTAGAATAATGTTAATATTTTTTCAGTGCACCAAAAGAGATAATTTGTTTTCTGTTTCTTTTGCACAAGTGCATTTGCCATCATTTTTTTTTCTCTGACTCCACTGCTTCATGCATTAGCCCTACAACATTTGGAGCATCACATGCCATTTCCCTGAATTTATTAATGGAAATATGGGAAATATTCCAAACTAATTACAAACCTTCTACACATAATCTTTAGTAAATCAAGCTTTGTAGACTCTTCCCACCGGCCGGAGCTAATGTAACTGACAGTGCACACCTTAAATGTCATAATCAGTAAACACACCAGTGAATAATTATAGAACAAATAGATGCTGTCTGAATTATACAGTGCAACTCATTATAACTTCCATAAAACAGGTATGCCACACCCTTTGCATCCACTTTATTTGCTCAGATATCTAAATGTAAACAATTTTAGGAATTAATACATAACTAATCCCTGCGTTCAAATAGTATTCCAACTTGATGCTATGAGAGCATACAGTTGCAGCTCATTCAAATCCCTTTCTCCACACAGGTTCATGTTGACTATCAACAGGTTAAAAAAATTACTTCAAGCTACTGTCACTCTGTAAAAGAGCTGTCAAGTTGTCATATTACATGCTCCCAGAGCATCAAGGAGAATATTGCATATAATACAATGTCTCCATATTAATATTTGAAAACATGCATGCTGATTGGCCAGCCCAACCAATGTGCCATTTGTAAATCCACCACAATATACCAATGGCAATAGATCTGGTTGCCTGAATTTTTCCGTTGGTATAGGCAACTGCCCCTTAATTTTTTTTTTACAATAAAAAAAAAAAAGAGAGAAAACGGAGCAATGGAGACTTCTTTTCCCCATTGCTTCCGTTTCAAATCATTGATGTACTGGGTATGTGTGGACATTAAAGTCCTTGAAATCCAACCACAACATCATCGTAAAAGCGGCAGATGAAAGGTCTGCAGTGATTATCCAGAACCATGTCGACTATATCACTGAAGCTAATAAACAGCATTATGATTACACTTGCTGCAGATAGCTGACTGATGATCAAACTCACCAGGACACAAAAGAATCTTATTAAATCATTCCCAGATTCCATCCAGGGCAAAATAACTGACTTCATTCCAAATCAGCCTAGGGATGAAGTTTTCTGTATACTATCAAAAATCCATAAGCCAGGAAATCTAGGAAGACCAGTAGTATCTGGCAAAGGATTCCCTCACATAAGAGATTTCTGGGTTTGTGGAAAAAATTCTGAAATACGTCAATGGGAAGGATAGCCGTATTCAAGACCCCACTCTTTTTTTTGCATTCTGTCAAGTTAGCATGATCTACAGTCTAATGCAGTTTCAGCAACAATGGATCATTACCCAGACATCCCATATGAAGGTGACATCGCTGTCTGCCTCAAGTACTTAAGAAAATGGATCATCACAGCATTACTTTAGATGTAGTGGGATAACTTACAGAATTTATTCTGACACATCCTAATATTGTGTTTAATGAGAGGCATTATGTTAATACTGTGGGCACTGCAATGGCTTCATAATATGCAAACCTAGAAGAGGAATTTCTGCAACATTGCACACAGATGCCACTCACTTATTTCCATTTTATTGATAACTTACTTATAATGTAGACACACAACATTGACTTCCTTGAATTCCATCAAGGACTCAACTGAATTTGCCTAGCTATTAAAATCTCCTTGGGCTATTCAACTTCAGGTGTAACCTTCCTTGATACTAAGGTTCATAGGTTCATACTAGGCCATCTGCCCTAGGGCATTTATAAGCCTAGCCAGAGTTGTGTGGCTTTCACCACCTCTTAGGTTGAAGAATACTATACCCATTAGTTTGCCGTGCCTCTGTCCAGCAGTGATACAGAGATGATCCCCGGGATAAACCTACGATCTCCCATCCACTGGTCAAGATTCCTCTTGAACAGAGCCAGTGAGGTGCTCTGTCTCACATGGACCGGGATTCTGTTCCACAGCATAGGGAGTCTCTGGGTGATGAATCTGTCCCTCCAGCATGTCCTATTTATATCCGTGTTGAGGTTTAAGTCTCTTGCTCTTGTGGCTCTGGTGGATTTGGATTTTTTGAGGTGGAGCATGTCCATTAATTCCGGGTTGGACATGGCCTTGTATGTCAGGCACAGGTCACCTCTGAGCAGAGGTATGACTGATTTATATATATATATATATATGCGCATTATTAGACACAAGTAATAGAGGAATACAATTTGAGGTACAGATAATAGCTTATGCAGTCTAATTACAATTCAAGGCACACTTTTAAGCATAACCCACAGAAGTGTGTACAAGTATGTACAGAAAAAATGTGTGAAGGAGATAAGAATAGATGGGAAGACTTATGACATTAGGTAATAGCTGATCGAGGTACTTAATAGTTATAAATCCATTTGGAGAGAGTGGTGTGGAGGGCAGTTTTAAAGGTGGCATTACATTGATGTGTTCGAATGGGTTTACTATTAAAATTTTAAAAAAAATTTTACGAGTAGTAACTCAAAAAACATTATCGAAAGTAACAATAGCGACCAATCAAAATAACAAAATAAAAAAGAAAATGTCAACAATTCTTAACTGAATTGTTGACATTTTTCGAACTTACCTTAACATCCAGTGACGTTCAACACAGGTTTTGCAGGGGGCAAGCCCTCCTGCACCCTCCATGTGAGGGTCTGTGGCCCCCACACCCCCTGCTACTTATATATTACAACTCTCAGATCACACTACAGTGAGGAAAAGGGCAAAGTTCATGATCCCCACCGTAGTGCGATCTCCAATCAATATGTCGAGCTCACAACACCAAATGCACACTAGGGTTCGAATCACCGTTATGAAAACTCTGATAAACTGACTTTCGACAATAAAAGTTTGCATGATGGCATTCAAATTTTTGATAGTAAGCTGTTCGAATGCATGAAGGTAGGCTATTCCATGTTCTTGCAACAATCCATGAATATAATAGCTGACCGGCAGGTAATTTAGATTTATGAATTTGTAGAAGGTGTTGGTTTTCAGATCTTGGGGCATGTTTCTAGATTAATTTTCAGGGAGGATTGGAGGTTAGTTAATAGTAGAGTACCATAAACAAGGGAAGAAAGTAGGCAAGTATTTGTTTTCTGGGAAGGGAGAGGAACAGATTATGTCTGTAGAATAGTCCAACGTTTTTTTGAGTCTTACCAATGTTGTTATGAACACAGAGACTGAATTTTAGGTTTTCATCTTCTATTACCCCTAGCTGTTTTGTGTGGTCACTAATTAAATTTTAGTGGAGTTAAGAGAGAATGTGTCGGAAATGGGATTTGTCACAGTGTGTTTTTTTCTTTGGAGTAAAAATTATGAGTTTAGTTTCATTACGGTTTAAGGAACCTGTGATTACTGTGCAGCCATGTCTCTACACAGTGGTAAATGCAGTTTGGGTGACCTGCTGTAATAGAATTGGATTGTCAGCAGTGCAGACTATGGTGGCAACATCTGCATTCTGAACTAGGGTCCCCTGCTGGATAGGTTGATGGGAGGTTCCTAATGATAATGTTGAACAGAAGGGGCACGAATATTGAGCCTTGGGGGATGCCACTGGGGTTGTGAATGTAAGGAGATATAGAGTTTTGCCGTTTGACAGCACGTTTCCGGTTAGAAAGGTAGCTTTGAAACCAATTAAGACAGAGGTTAATAGTCCTATGTTAGTGAGTTTAGAGAGGAGGACAGCGTGAAAGATGGTATCAGAGGCTTCAGATAGGTCCAAAAATAAAGTGGAGACAATGTAAGTCATGAGCATTCATGAGCTTTATTAACTTTGTCTAAGATATTAGGATAGTAGATGTGGTATGTCCTGGTCAGAATCCATGCTGTGTTTGGGAAAGCATTTGATTTTTTAAGAGTTGCTTCTGAATACATTTCTTTAGTAGTTTGGAGATGGGTGAAAGAATGGCAATGGGACACAAGTTGGAAATTTCAGTTGAAGAGCCCCCTTTGTGGAGGGTTAGTATAATTGCTTTTTTCCAGAGGCTAGGGACATAGGATTCTTGAAGATATCTATTTATGAGAATGCTAATGAAATGGGTCACTGCATTAGTGACGATTTTGAGGCATTTTGCAGGTATTCTGTTGGTGGAGTTAGAGCTAGGCTTTAATGCGTTTTTTGATGGTTGTAGTAGGGATGGTCCAATGTTTGAATTCTGCCTGGGAAGTAGGTTATTCTGAGCTACTGTGGCTGGGTGTGGGGGGATTGGTGCTTGCTTGGAGCGGGTAAGTGTTAGTTTGGAAATTATTTTTTGGGAGAGGTAGAGAAAAGGGGCAGTAAGCTTGGCAATAGTGTCTGTAAAGTAGGAGTTAAAGAAGCTTGCAACTTAGTCTGGAATTTTGTTGGTGTTTGGGCATGGATTAGGTTTTGTTCCAGTGTTTAGAAGATTACGGATGGATCATGAAAAACAATTTAGGATTATTTCTGTGATTATTTTGCAGGTTCCAGTAATATTCTTTTTTGTCTTAATACTTTAATAAAACATTTATTAAAATACTCAATACTTTATGTTGTTCTGTCTTTATGCTTGTTAAATGTTGCAACATGCTATTCCACATGGTAAAGAACAATTTGGAAGGTATTGCTTTCAAATCTTGCCATAGGATCTACTTTGTTTAGAAACAGCCCTGATGTACATAATCAGTGTTAAAAATGTACTTTCAGAAAACTATGAAGATGGTGTAAAGCATCAATGTCTTATGTTTAAACGATGTACATTAAGTGAATTATTCCAATTTAAAATTGCTGCTCCTCAGAGAACTCCAAACCTTTTAACTAAGTTGTGTCAAAAGTATTTTTTTTTTGCTGTACTTGCATTTGACACTCATAGCTCTTTATGATGTCATGACACAGAGGACTTCCTTAATTAAGTGACTTACAATAAGCAACATGTGAAAGGACAAGAAGTGAGGAAACGTGAAAGCAGCCAAGAATGTTTATACAGACTACACTTGAATATAAATATCAACTATTGTTTGCACTCAATACTCCTACTTACTTTAGCCACTGCTGTGGCATAATGAAATAAATCCTTGATTACATCCCAGTCAGAGCTCAATTAGCATCTTAGACATTCAAGGTACTAGCAGGTGAAAGACAAGCATGCCCATCCTGGAGGAAGAGTATGCACTTGGATACACTTCACTGTCAATCCTCTCTAGTGGAGGCTGAAGACTTGTTTTTGTAAATCACCAAGGATTAGTGTATCTCAATGTCAGAGTTTCTTAGCTGCGTTGTTCAAGGTCAGTGGCACAACAGGTAGGTAAGGCTACAGGTTCTATTCCCACTCCCATTAGATCAATTGTTGACGCTATCGTGAAGCATAGGTGGGAGTGGACATATCTAGTAACCATGAACCTGTTGTCAAGTCATTCCCTATTCCATATCAGCAGCACATTTTTTTTATGCAACATGGCATGAACAATTTGTTCTTAAACAGCAGCAGGCACTGAATTTGTAGATGCAGCTCTGAAATGCAAAGTTGTTTGCCAGCAGCAACTACTTTTTCTAGTTACAGTTCCCTTAAATACTAAATTATTCAGGGGAGTTTTACTTCTTCACAGATTGACTGATACTGCTTGTTTGTAATTACAGCAGTCTGAGTGGTCTTTTATGGTTGAAATGTTCTAAACTGGGCAGTTTTGTCATTACTGGTTCTTACATTTTGTTTCACTGCTTGCTGAAAAAATATTCAAAACTACAAATTTAAAACACACTGGCTTGCCTTCATTGAAGGTTGGGTGTCGAGCTGGCACCGTAAAAATCTACTGCCGATCATTAGCGGACCGGTATTCTGCTGTGGTGATCCCTAACCGGGAAAAGCCGAAAGAAGAAGAACTCCTCTAAGTGGTATTGTATTAAACAAGGAATGCAATTTAATATTATCAGGAAGGTGAATCAAAAAACACATGCATTTATGCATGGTTCTAAAAATGTCAGAGGGGCCAAGGTTTGAAAACAATCCAAAGGTACAGTTAATCCACCACCGGCCAAGCTGCATCTTCTATTAATGTGGGTTTTAATGCAATTTCAATGAATGCAAGTTTCGAGTACAGGGTACTTTTCCGTTATCGTGGCAACACTTCTAATGAGTGCTTTCCATTACCGGCCCAACATCAGAAAAGTTCCGGCTTTTCTAAAAGGCATTTACTACTTGGTGAAATTGCTACTGGTTTCTTTGTTTTAATTAAATGTATTCTGTCACAGCAGCAAAATAGCAGCCTAAATCCAACCAGTCGGTGTTCATGTGAATAGTCTTTGTGTATGTCAGTGTGGAACACATAGAATTAGACCACTGAAGTGGGATCACAGTTTATGAATACAAGCATGGATTGCATTTCAGACACTGCATGTCAGCTGCAAACAGTAGCTTGAAAAGCCTCCGTAGTCATTTTGGTGGTGGTAAATGCTGCCAAACTAAGGTAGCCTTGCTAAAATAATTTTGCTAGTAAATTATTGCAATTTTGAGGTGAAGTAATACCTACAACTGGAATGCTGCACCTCATTATAATGTCTGTGGGTCGATGCACAGATTTCTTGGGTACTTGGTCTTTCTCTACTGTTCAAAACTATTTTTCTGTTTTTGAAACTAAAGGGTTGCTGCAAAAGGAAGTTTTTAGCTATAACCAACGAACCACACAGATACATAACTAAAAGAAGGATGATGTTTACAATGGATCACTGAAGTTCATAAAGATTTTACTATGGATAACAGCATCACCAGCATGTAAATGGAATACGGTTAGTCTATATACTCATCAGTTCAACCAGTGATGTCATGTTTTTTGGGTACTTTTCCGTTATGCATGAAATTTAATAATTATCACTGACAGGAAAGTAAGTGTGTGTGGCCCACTTCAGCAGCAGCCATGAGATCAGTGCAAGCGCCTGCTAAGATTCCAAGCGCTCATTTTGATTAAGTGCTGCCCTGATAACAAAAAGTACCAAGGACAGAGAAGTTTACTGCTGCTTGTGTTATGTTTGTTTTCACTGCGAGACACTGTTTTCTTTAACAAATGGCTGTCAGTGTTCGTGCTATAAAATTTACAATAAGTTTTAAATTAAATCCAAATATCTGTAATTGTTGCCCTAGTAAAGAAAAATAAAACATTATGCATACTGACAGGTTTGAACATTGTTTATTGTAACAGAGGATGGACAACCAAATAGTGGAACACTGGAATAGCAAGGGGGGAGCTACTCCATTACCCTGTCTGAGGTTCCATTTAACCACGGATCCAGCTTTGGTCCCATGATCTCTTCAGAGACCCTGCGTATGAAGCAGTCCGAGGGAGGCAGAACAGCCCTGTACACATAGCAGCTGAAGATAAGTCATGGGGGTGCTGATGGCCAATTGCGAGGAGCAAAATACGTACTTGTATATACACTTCTTTTCATAACATGTTATGGTGAAGAAAGAAAAGTATGGAGCCAACGTCCATGCAGAATAATGGATGTGTTGCTGTTGGAAAGGCAGTAGGAAAATAAGCAATACTGCCATACTAGCAATAATACTGCCAAGACAACTGACTTCAGTTTCAGTGGATACCACTGTGAACGCAATGCTGTAGAAAACTCTGTGATTCTTATCCCTCTTGCATTTTACAACCTGAAAAATGCTGACAGTTGCTTTCATTATTATCTCTACAAATACGAATGATTTACTTATTATTGTAAACATCCTCAAATAAAGCATAAAGAAAGACTTAACCGTCGTGCGAAAAATAATTTCCTCTTTAAAAAAAGCTGTTAGTATTTACACACAAAGTTGTGAAAATTTAGAGAAACGAACGTTTGGATTCTTCTTTACTGCGATATAAACCCCATGTAAAGACTTCAAATGTATAAACTATTATCATTATAAAGACGGCTTTGCTGACAATTTTGCTCTTCACATTTTAAAACAGTATTAGCAGTTCACAACATATTTTCATAGTTCGCAATATTTTACATTTTTTTTCTGAAAAGTATCAAGATATGACAAAGAGCTGCAACTTTTCCAGCTTCTGAATATGAATAACCTAAACATACCTGCACTCCATGCATTATGTAGACTTTTTCTGCTTCACTCACAGACACCGTAGCCATCTCTCAATGTGCAACAAACAGGGGAAGACGCAGTTATTTTACGTCATTAGCTGTAGCTTGCTCTAATGCATTTTTCTTTACGAAAATATGCTGTCAAGAGCTGTTCCCTGTGTTATTGAGTTCCTCCTGCTTGTCCAGGTCTGTACTGTTTGTTTTTAAACAAAATCAGGCGATATACCTTAATCTACTTGATTATTTGTTTTACATTTTTTGTTATACTTTTTTTTTCCTTTCTAGCTGAGAACACTGGTCAAACTGTGTACTACTTATATTTGGTTTGTAGCGTTAAGTTAGCAATTACTTATTAAAACTATGTGTCAGTTACTGCCGTCCATTTAAAGTTGATGTACCTGTTATCACCTATTGAATGTTGACGTATGTTGTCATTTTGTTGTGTTTGATACATACTCTAATCTAATGCTTCTTAAAACAGTAGTTTTTAGCTGTGTACACAATAGTCGGGCACTTCGTTAATTAGCTCAGCGGGTAAGGACTGCTTGAGGTGCAGGAAGTTAGCGTGTCCTATTACTTCCTGGTTGGTTGTTTCATGTATTGGGGGTCACAAAGGGAGTCATGTTTTCTTCGTAGAAGCAAACGACCGTGGTAGATCTTTCGTCCTGTACCTTAAATTATTTTAATGCTGAGCCTTAGATTATGTGATGTGGACAGAAACTGGAGTGACTGGGAGGGGCGAGTGGTGGTTCGCTGGGATGTGCTACCTGGCCTGCTGCATTCTAATTGTTTAATAAGTGATTTGAGAAAGAGGGCAAGCCAAGGAGCTACAGTATTGGCATAGCTGGGTGCGCACTGTGGGTGTACATTGAAGTCTTGTAGCTATATCTCTTCAGAAAAATTGTGAAGCAGACTGACTGGAGCAAGACCAGGTATGAGTATCTATATATATATATGTGTGTGTGTATATATATATTATTTTGCTTTTATTTAGTTTTCCATAGAGGCCCTTAATCAATAAGGAAAGCTTAATTCACGAGGATTGATATCTATAACTTTTAGCCGCTGAATAGGCATATATTTATTATTTCTGCTGTCAGATTTAGCCTTGCTCTCTTTTTGGCTTTGTAATTTTCTTTATAAAATTTAAACCTGTTTAAGGATGTCAACATTATTAAATATATGAGGTTAGCTTGTAAAAAGCTGTGTATGGCAAGACGTTTTTTCAGCTTTTACTATGATTTTTAATGACCAGTTGTATGGTTTTTAATGTTTTTTTGTGGTTGAGGTATATTGATGTTTATACGAGCAGTATCTATTTGTGCTTGGTAGATCTGATATGGGCCATATACTTACTGGATTTGAGTTTGAAAGTTAATATAAAAAGTACAGTGGTGTTGTTTCCCTTTAACAGTAGATGTTTGAGTAGATCACTGTTCAAACCTATTGCAACCTTTCTCTCTTTGAAAGAATGACAATAAAGTCCTTGAAATCCAACCACAACATCATCGTAAAAGCGGCAGATGAAAGGTCTGCAGTGATTATCCAGAACCATGTCGACTATATCACTGAAGCTAATAAACAGCATTATGATTACACTTGCTGCAGATAGCTGACTGATGATCAAACTCACCAGGACACAAAATAATCTTATTAAATCATTCCCAGATTCCATCCAGGGCAAAATAACTGACTTCATTCCAAATCAGCCTAGGGATGAAGTTTTCTGTATACTATCAAAAATCCATAAGCCAGGAAATCTAGGAAGACCAGTAGTATCTGGCAAAGGATCCCCTCACATAAGAGATTTCTGGGTTTGTGGAAAAAATTCTGAAATACGTCAATGGGAGGGATAGCCGTATTCAAGACCCCACTCTTTTTTTGCATTCTGTCAAGTTAGCATGATCTACAGTCTAATGCAGTTTCGGCAACAATGGATCATTACCCAGACATCCCATATGAAGGTGACATCGCTGTCTGCCTCAAGTACTTAAGAAAATGGATCATCACAGCATTACTTTAGATGTAGTGGGATAACTTACAGAATTTATTCTGACACATCCTAATATTGTGTTTAATGAGAGGCATTATGTTCATACTGTGGGCACTGCAATGGGCACTACAATGGCTTCATAATATGCAAACCTAGAAGAGGAATTTCTACAACATTGCACACAGATGCCACTCACTTATTTCCATTTTATTGATAACTTATTTATAATGTAGACACACAACATTGACTTCCTTGAATTCCATCAAGGACTCAACTGAATTTGCCTAGGTATTAAAATCTCCTTGGGCTATTCAACTTCAGGTGTAACCTTCCTTGATACTAAGGTTCATAGGTTCATACTAGGCCATCTGCCCTAGGGCATTTATAAGCCTAGCCAGAGTTGTGTGGCTTTCACCACCTCTTAGGTTGAAGAATACTATACCCATTAGTTTGCCGTGCCTCTGTCCAGCAGTGATACAGAGATGATCCCCGGGATAAACCTACGATCTCCCATCCACTGGTCAAGATTCCTCTTGAACAGAGCCAGCGAGGTGCTCTGTCTCACATGGACCGGGATTCTGTTCCACAGCATAGGGAGTCTCTGGGTGATGAATCTGTCCCTCCAGCACGTCCTATTTATATCCGTGTTGAGGTTTAAGTCTCTTGCTCTTGTGGCTCTGGTGGATTTGGATTTTTTGAGGTGGAGCATATTCCGGGTTGGACATGGCCTTGTATGTCAGGCACAGGTCATCTCTGAGCAGATGGTATGCGACTGAATAGAGCTGGAGTTTCTTCAGTCGGGCAGCATATGGCATATTTTTGAGCCCCTTTATCCTTTTGGTGAGGAACTTTTGGGGTGACATTGCTGTCTGCCTCAAGTACTTAAGAAAATGGATCATCACAGCATTACTTTAGATGTAGTGGGATAACTTACAGAATTTATTCTGACACATCCTAATACTGTGTTTAATGAGATGTATTATGTTCATACTGTGGGCACTGCAATGGGCACTACAATGGCTTCATAATATGCAAACCTAGAAGAGGAATTTCTACAACATTGCACACAGATGCCACTCACTTATTTCCATTTTATTGATAACTTATTTATAATGTAGACACACAACATTGACTTCCTTGTGTAAAATGGGACATTACAGACATGTCTAGGGTTGCCACCTTTTCAAATGCCCAAAGTGGGACATTTTTTGTACAAACGTCAGATTTTGCAGGCTGAAGCATACCCCTGGCCACTACGAAGAACAGAACTTCACTTTTTTGCCTAATAAAAGCTTATTCTTGTAATGATTTAGTTGCTGATTCTGTTTCTTATAACCTTTAGGTGGTTCAGATACAGAATAACTGTTTTATGCAACTATTACATAAAACATAGGAAATAATTTTATCCTAAAATCTCAGGGCATTTGCCATTTTTACAATTTTTTTGCAGGACACAACTGCCCAAAGAGGGACTGTCCCTCGCAAAGTGGGACAGGTGGTAACCCTAGACATGTCTACAGGAAACCAATTGACAGACTTATCTGCACAGAAGCAGTAATCATCCCAGCCACACAAAGAAGTCATAGTCTGCACTTCAGTATCATCACAGTTGTTCTACTGAGGCAGAAAGAAACAGACAGTTAGCACACCTGGAAGTTGCTATGCTTGCTCAAAGTCACTTTGCTGGGGAGGTTGACAGAGCAATACAACTTCCATAAGAACAGCTGCTTCAGCGTAAAGAGAGGAACCCATGTGACAGAGTTCCACTATTGACAGCATATCACCCGGAACGTAAATAAATGTAAAAAAAAAAACAAAATTGTAAGGGACCTCCAACCGGTGTTAATGAAGATGACAAGTTGAGAGATGGTTTTCAAGCACTCCCACTTGTCATTTAAACAATATCCAAATCTAAAGAATCTTGTGAGAAGCCCACGTAGACCAGGACAAAACATAGTCGAGAATGGCACAAAACCCTGAAACCATCCAAGATGCAAAACACGTCACATGATTTGTACAGCTTTCAAGTAATTTTACAGAACAGAAGTTTCAAGGTACAGGGTATATTTATGTGCATTTCCTGCATTTGATTAGATGAACCGTGTTTGAGAAGTGTCCGGGTTCAGCTTACATAGGAGAGAAATGTGGGTTATTCAGAACTTAGATAAATGGCTGTAGACACACAGTTGCAAGTAAAATGACTGACAAACCGGTATCAGCACATTTTTCCCAGTCTGATCATTTTGCATCAGATGTGACCATTACAGTTCTTAAAGGAAATTTCCACACAACTCTGGAAGGAAGAACAATGAGGATTAAGTTAATTTAGTTGTTCAGTCTGGCAGTCAGTGGTGTGAACCTGGCTGTTGGTTTTATGGGACACTGTAATATTTAGCTCTTCCTTTTGAGAAACTAACCATGACCATAAATAAAGTATACTGAAGAGCAACTTTTCTCCCGTCTTCTGGTCATGCATGAATTGATGAATTTACTCTGAATTCAAACTGATGTCTATTTCACAGTATTAACAGTAACTGTTAAGATTACTGGGGTCTGTGTTTCAGCACTTGTGTTTTATTCACAGGAGAATAGTTATTTTCTCATAAGACAACATTCTGGTCAGATTACTAGTAACCATATACTTAAGTCAGTAAGGCCTGAATATTTGGTGTTAACATTATAACAAAACTTTATCCAATTCTGCTGTTCTTCATAATCTTATGCCATATATTTTCTTCTCTCTCTCTTTTTTACTCTTGGCTAAACCACAGCCTCTTCAGTCTATAAACTACATACACTATCCATAGATTCTAACCTTGTATCTTAATCTCTTGGTTGTCCTTTCTTTTCGCATCCTTGTGGCCTGCACATTTTTGTTAATTTGTATTTTCTGTTAACCAAAATCTGTCTCACAAAGATTGCAGACTAACAGCGTACATATTATAGCTTTTTGTTTTCCTTCTCTGGATCTAAATAATCTCCTTACATATTTCTTGTTTTGAGATTTATTGTTTTGTGTCAGAGCAGTCTCTCTGAGTGTTATATTATCTGCTAAATGAACACTAACTCTAACGCAACATGCCAAACTTTGATTTTATAACATGATGTGACCCTGTTCAGCTGCATGTTTTTCACCCTAGCATTCTTTCCAATATTTCTTTTTTTTCCAGTTGGAAGTAAATGATGTAACTCCCTTTGTAGGGACAAATTGATGTTACTATAAGCACTGTATTTAATATCAGTAACTTAATTTCTGATGGACTCGTGTCAGCCTTAAAGCTTCAGTGATTGCAAAACCTGTGTTGATTCAGTAAAAGGTATTAAATTATGCCTTTGATTTTTGTCTGTATTTTTTTGATCTAGTAGCGTAAGATATATGGGACATCTTGTTTTAGATTTCCCCCATATCAGACCTGCCTCCAGAAGCTTTTTAGGGTACTCTTCCATGCAATGTAATTACAGTCTGATGCAGGCAGAAAGATGTAAAGAGTGACTATGGCACCAAACTTAAGAACTTTCTTGCCTGAAAAAAAGCAATCCTAAGTTTTCAGAAAACAATATCAGTATCAGAAAAAAATTGAAGTGATGCACGGAGTCAAAAAGAATGCAAGTCAAGGGGTCAGTTGGTGGGAGTGGCTTCTGCAGCAGTGATAATCTACCCTTAGCATCTCTTGTTATGGAAAGAGCACTTGGTGAACTGTACTATCTTCTTAGAGCACTGATGCATTAGCTTAAGTTATATGGGATGATTACTAAATCTTAGAGGACATTGGAGGAGGAAAGAGACTGAATCCAGGCAGGCTATGAGAACCACCTCACCAAAATGTGCCTAAGATAGGAGTCTAATATGTTTTTAAGAGTCCACCCCTTTCCATTGAAGTAGCCAAAGCCTGAGTATAGTAAACCCTGACTACTCCTGAAAGTAATTGTTCATGGGGGAATAACAAAAAGTAATAACTCATGATAACCTGAGCAAGTCCATCTTGTGAGGAAGCTTGTGGCAATTGTTCCTGTCCAATTTCCACAGCAGTGAGAACCATGGTGCCTGGGCCAAATGATGTAGCCACTATGCTCTTTGGCGAATCTATTTGAGTCTTTGATAGGACTCTGGTTATCAGAGAAAAGGTGGGAGTAGGTATGGAGGAACATTCCCAACCATGGGAATGAAAATACATCACTCTTCCAGGCCCAAGTGGACAGGGTCCTGGAACAGAATATTTTAACAGGAGGCAAACAGATCTGTTTGCAGAGTTTTTCACAGAAGGAGCAATTCCTGGAAGACCAGTGAGCTCAGTATCCATACTTGAGAGTCTGTTGTGGATCTCCCCAGTTTGTCTGCCCCAGTATTTTGCTTTGATGGAATGTAAGTTGCCTGGATGAACAAATTGTGCTGAAGTGCCAGATCCCAGACTGCCGTTGCTAGTATAAAGAGGGCTAGAATTGGGTCCCTCCTTGTTAGTTTGCTACCCTATCACTGGAGTATTGTCCATGATGGCTAGCAAAGGACCTGGAACCCAGACATGATTTAAGGATCAGAGAGCACACAGAATGGCCAGCATTTCCTTAGCATTTGTGTTTCAACCTGTCCTGTGTCTTCCAAATGCCTTGAACCTTTATTCCATCAGACATCTCACACCCCCATCCTTGCGAAGTCTGAGACATCCATTATTAGACTGAGTAGTAGATTGTGGGGAAGACTTGGGTTGAGGGTCTAGAACAAGAATCTGAAAGGACAGGGGGTGCTGCTGTTGGGGCCAGGCAGTTTCGACAAACCATTGAATTTTCCTAATAAGCCTGGCCAGAGGATTCATGACAATAGCAGAGGCCATATATCCCAAAATTGAGATATTTCCTGGATGATGTCCAAGTCAACTCTGAGAATACTAGAAAATGCATTACATAAGGGAGAACTTGTCTTGGGGAATAAAAGCCTTTGTGAGGAGTGTATCCAGAAGACTGCTCAGAAACTTGATTCTGTGAGTAGGAAGACTATGACGTTTTCGCCTGTATCAGAAATCCCAGGCCAAGAAAGTAGGTTCATTACCTATTCGAGGGGAATTTATCCAGTCTCAGTCTGCCTCTGTCAGGCAGTCATTTAGGTATGGAAGAAATGGTAATGCATCCAGCAATTGGCTATTACTAGAGCTAGGTATTTTATAAATATCCTGGGACTGTTAAAGAGCGTAAAGGGCAAAATAGAAAAGTGGAAATGCAACTCAACCAAAACAATGCAAAAATTGTCTGGAACTGTTTTGGATTTGAATAAAATTAAGTATCCTTTAAATCTAAATCTACCAGAAAGCTGTGTTGAGGAATGAGGCAGTGGTGAATGAAGGCAGAACATATTGCATTTTGGATTTTGATATAAAAGTTCAGAAAGAAAAGGCATAGGATGGGCCTTCAGTAACCTTCTGGCTTTGGCATCTGAAACTTTCATAAATAACAGCCTTTACCTTTTTCGGAGGAGAGCATAGATTTTGTGACATCCTGATAAACATCTGATGGAGAACAGGAGGCAAGAGAATAGCCTGGGGGGGAATCCCCTGAGGGAAAAAAAAAGCAGAGACTCCACTGACAATAGTGACATTCACAAGTGATGCCAGGACCCAGAAATCTGATGTGTGTTGCTGAAGAGGGTAGTGAATACTGAGAATTTGGGACCAGTTCGTATAAATGCCCATGTTAGGAGGAAAGAGGGGAATGGTGACAGTCCTTTTTAGGTTAACATTGGGCTGGGGAGGTATAGTATTTGTCTAAATCTGTCTTGCCACTGTTTCCTTTTAAACTTGATTGTTGGAAGTTTTCTGGAAGGGCCTAGACTGAGATCTGAACAAGAGACTTGAAGTAGAAGAAAACTGCCTGAAATTATTCCAAAAGGAGGGCTGAAATATACGGGTAACCTTTTGGGTTAATCATTTGAGAACTTCTACAGAGGAAGGATCAAAAGGTAGAACTTCAACTATAGGGGCAATAAGAATTTCTAACCTAACAGAGTCAGGTAAGTTCTGAGAATATAATCAGGCAAAACTCTTCAGGCAAGAAACTGTAGTGCTGTCCTGGATACTGTATCAATTGTATATGTCCAGGTATGCTTGGTCACCTGAGAAACCAGTTCAGACAAAGAAGCTTTGGTCTCTTGAGGCAGGAAGGTAAGAAACTAACTTCTGTAGTCTGCTAGCTGGTTGCAGTGTTATTATAATCTTTTACACAGGTACACAGGGACTCTAATTACTTTTGAAATTGTAATGTAATCCTTTAGAAGCTATGGATAAAAACAAATTGCCATTTGAAAGATGTACACAAACAATATACCTAACTGGAAGGGATATTTTACAGCTCCACAGTTAAAGCTCTTGAACACAACACAAGCAGAAAGCTACAATTCAAAGTGGAAAGGGATGACAATAAGGCTAGGGATTAATTCAAGAAATAAGGAAAGAGTGAGATTTTGAACTCTGATCCTTGAGAAGAATAAGAATATACTATTCTGTATGATAGTTCTTAGTATTCTTTTTGTTATTTTAACAAAGCCGACAAGGGAATAGAGAAAGGAGATTCTGCCAATATGGATGACGGCAATTTGGAATTTACTGGAGGAAGCTGGCAAAGGAACCAAGGTATTGAGAGCAAATAATTAGAGAAGGAAAGGTAATAAAATGGGAAGGGGCCAAGAAAACATTTGGATTGCAGGTTAGTGATTGCCTTACCTATCCGGGATTTATATCAGTTTAGACAAAGAGGAAGGGATAGGGGAGTTGTAACTGAAAGACCTGCACTTGAGTTTCTAACCGAATCCAAAACAGAAGCTGCTGTTAAAAAAATAATTAGGGCATATAAAATATTGCACTAAAACTATAGGAATCAATAAGAAGAGGGTGGAAAAGATTGGCAGAAGAGATTAGATATGAAGTTCACAAAGAAACCATGGGAGGACCTAATATATGGTTCCTAAGTATGTAATGAAGCATAGAAAATATAGGATTTTTTCCAGGAAATGTTTCCATGCATACTTTTTATATCCCAAGCAGACTCCAAAGAATTTTTCTGGAGGTAGATGACAAATGTTGAAGATATGATGGAGAAGAGGTAACTGGGAACATTATGTTTTGGGAGTGTAATGAATTGTCAGAGTTTAAAATTTCTTTACATAGTATTGCGTCAGGAATGCTGGGTGAGCAAAGGAGTATAAAGACATTATTTTTTTGAATTGGGATGCAGGATCTGAATTGCCTGGACATAGGAAGCCTTGTTAAGTTTAATTCTGGTGACTGCAAAAAAAAAAAAAAAAAAAAAAAGCAATTATTAGGTAATGGAAATCAAAATCTAAACCAACTATACTTGAAATAGTGGCTATTGTAACAGAGATAAGAGAACCGGAAGTGGGATCTTTGGAAATAGGTGGAAACAAAATACACAGAAAAATGTTTTGGAGGAGAAATGATGTTTAAGAGAAGGCAGGAATTTAATAATTTTATGTAATGCAATGATTATAGGATAAATATATATGTGATGTATAATGGTTGTAAATTTGAACTTGATAATAATAATGGCTTAATTTTTATGTAAATGTAAGTCTGCCTGCGTCACAAGTGGTAATTTTAATAAACGTGTTTAAAAAAAAATGTATACACGCCCCCCCCCCCGATACCATACCGATGCCGTTATGTACTAGATACTGTGGCAGTACCCTTACTTGCTAGTAAATAAATCATCAGCCATAATGTCTGACACTGAATAATGAAAACGCTTACTAGAAATGCATTGGAGATGAAAGCAAAACAAATGAATATACAAACCTGTTCTTAAACAGGGAATAAAAAAAGTTTTAACTAGATGACATCAGATGAACATTAATTATAGCTAATTTCCTATGTCTACCGCTAAATGGAGATCACTGTAGTCTGACTGCTGATTTCGGAGCAGCGGTACATAATACACTGACAGGGTACAAAAGTTTGAGCTGTGTGATTATGGAATCTAGAAATGCAGGCTGTGCTGTCTTTCCTCTATTGTCCATGTGAAGATCCCTTACTGGTTTCAGGCTGATCAATCTAGCTGGTTGTCCAAACAGAGTGCAGTAGCTTGGCTCCGCTTTCAGTGCAGTTTGGAAAATTTCAAATCTAAGCAGAATTTGCTTTTCCTGTTTTGAGCAAAGCTGCTTAACTTGTACAGTTCATTCCAAATAAGTAATGCAATATGTATCTGAAAAAAACATTCCATTGTATTGTGTTTGGCTAAATCATGAGTGAAAGAACAGTCTCGTACGTTTTCCACATTTTAATTTTTGCTACATCTTTACTGAAAAGAGCAGTTAGCAGGCTTTATAAAGCTATCAGCACTTGTTCTTTAAGTCTACTGATTTTTTTATCAAGGCATACTATTAGTGGCATGTATCGCACTTGATACACTGCCATATATGTCTTCATTGAAACGGTGGCTCATTTAAAAAAAAGGTAAGTAAACTATTGGTTTTAATTGAGTTCATTGTGGATAAACTGGGCCGGTCTTGAGTAAATCCTGTTTTACCCGCATTTAGACGGTGATTATTACAATAGTAGATCTGCTTTGAACTTTTGGACAGCCATTTCTAGTAAATAAATAAATAAATAAGTTGCTAAATGCCAGAAATAGTTGTTTAACATCCACATGCGAGTAGAATGGAAAGCAGAATGCATCATTTTAATCCTTTCGTCTGAGAGGCTAT